>NW_027636013.1:0-79924 GCF_903797595.1 Erithacus rubecula | reverse complement strand
AAAGATAAGCCTTGAGAGATATGTAGGGGGAAGAAAGAGCTCATTTGCATTCAGATGAGCTATTCTTCCAGCCTCTCTCTCTATTTTATCTTATAAAAATTATCATAGATTTGATCAAAAGCAGAGAAAAGACACATAAATCCAAAGGCAGGTTAACAGCAGAGTTTCTCATAATAATAACTCCAGTAGAAAACTGATGCATAGAAACCCATCTTTCCACTCACTGAAACCTGTGTACAGTGTATCATGTTATTGATCAGGAGTGTTAGATCTGACACTGTAATGTCAAATAACTCACAATGAGCTGAAATAAGGAATTTCATCTTAATAAGGCTGCTCTCAAAATGCTGAGAGGGTCCCCTAGTTTTGATGACATTAATAAGTTTATTTTTGGCCACCATTGCATATGGCATGCAAAATATTTTATTGCTAGAAACTATATTCAAGGGATGGAGGGATGTGTTCATAACACACAGGTTCTGTCTCCTGGCTGGAGTCAGCATCTGTAAGTGCAGAATCCTTCCTGGTACCATATATCCTTGCCTTGTCCCTGACACCACTAAAATATTTTCCTTTCATAGTAAGTGAGTGAGATTTTACTCAGGTGGAATTTTGCAGTATTGGGGAATGAAGGTTTTTTATGCACCTTCTGAGTGAGCCTTTGATAAGGGCTTCTGTATTACACAGAGGCTACACATATTTGGGTCTGAAGGCTGGTGCAGTTCTAATCACTTTAAAACTGGACTACTTGGAATTGTATGGAAGGCAGCCATTCTCCCTGCTACTGACTTTATAAAATAGTTTATTCAGGTTTTAGAAAATTAACTCTTGGAGATAGTCAAGAAAGTGTATCATGATGATCACCTGCATGGACAAGAAGACCATCAGTTTCCTCATGCCATCAAACTTTAGATATCAATATGCAGGCCTGCAGTTATAATTTTGTGCACAATAATCTAGAGACAATCCTTTATTCTCTAAAAAGTTAATACTCTAAAGTTAGGAGCAAGTCAAATTTGGAGGAGTTGGGTTTCTTAAGCACCCTCGTTTACAGCAGGATTTGAGAGTTTTTTCTCTTATAACAGTAAGGATTAAAACTTGTGGCTAATCCTGACCTACCAAATACAAATGAGTGTCTACAGTGCTGCCCTTCCAGCAGCCACATGACATCAAAGTGCATTGTTCTAATTTCTGTGGAAGCAATGGCTTGCAAATACCACAAGGTAGAATGGCAGAACCCTGATATATGCTGTTAGAGCCCCAGTCTAAAATACCAAAGCCAGATGATAAGTCAATTTATGTAATTAAAAATCAGTTCCTCACACTATCTGTGCTACTCTGTTCTGTATCAGCTTGGTGACCAGGTAGATGAAGCTGTCAGAGAAAAAAATAACACTTAAATTGAAGCAAAGTAGTTGCTCCATTGTAAAGTGTGAAATAAACCTGTGAAGGTATCAAATAATCTTTCTTTGGCTTCCGTAATAATTTAAAATGGATAACAAATAAATGCTGCATAATCTGCTTTAATGTATTTACTTTGGGACGTGTACATATCACTGTATTACATAGTGCAATATTTTCAACATGCAATTTCACCCTCAAATGGCCACAGGAAATGTGACAGCTTTTGTTTTCTGTTGCTTCTGTTTATTAATGCGTCAAGGTGTTTCTCTGTATTTGTACACAGCTATAGAAACAGAATGCTCTTTTTTAAAAAAATAGGAGTAAAAATCCCAGGGATCTGCTCTTTGCAGCAGACACAGGAAACATTTGATCCTAATCGTTTTTGCAAAGCATCCTAATTGGGAGCAGATATCAATAATGCAAACTTCAGAGGTGTGGTGGCTGCTTAGTACCTTAGGCTGGCTACAGGAAGGGCAGTGCTACAAAGAGGAAAATCAAGACTTTTGAACAACTAAGCATGAGCCATCCAGAAAGTCAGGGTCCATATTGCTGATCTCTATCAGGGAAGGCAAGAATCAGGCCCATCTGCTAACAGAAATGCAATTTCCAGCTTTAGGAGCCAAAGGATATGCAAATAATGGCTTATATGCACTGGAAAGTGTTGAACATTACGTTTCTGTTTCATACAGTTGTTTGAAGGCAATGCAGGACTCCAGAGCTTAGCGTTTGAATTGCAACTTTAATTTCCCTATTTGCTGTTACTTAGACTGCTCTGAAGTAGTAATGAGAATGAAAAATGAAAGAAAATGTTATTTGACAGGGACTGTGGTAGGGCTTTCTTCACAGGCTTGAAATAGTTTGAATTCATTAAAATCTCCAGGTGAAGGGAAGATTGTATCCATTCTCTCTTTTGAAACCAGATTTTCAAAGAAGGATCTAAAATTGCATTTGAGGATTGTGGTGGGGGTTTTTTCCATTCCTTCATGTGCAATCTAAGAACTCCAGTTTTACAGGGCGATTTAACATATGATCCATAAAAATCAGTCCTTTTGCTTTGTATTTTGGGAACTTCTTAATCTTGGGAAATTTGTAATCTTCTCAGGGCATTGAAGGTCAATCAAATGCTGCAGGTTTCTTTCTTCCTTTAATATGGTTTATGTATTGGGGTTTGTCTCGTAGCCAGAGATATTTTTTATTGGCAGCCTAGCAGTTCTACTGTGGAGCTCTGTGCAGGTAAATTGACTTGAGAAGAATGGGTAAATTAGCTCCTGGGAAGATGTGCACTGCCTGGCCCCTGTGCCTCAGCACACTTGAGGTCAGGTTGGCTGTCCCTGACTATCTAATAATGATACATAATAATATAGTTAAGTATTCATTGTAATTGGTGATATTTAAGGTTTTTCAAGTTAAGTCTGTTTCATCACTGTGTTTTAATAGTGAATTTTCATTTGTTTGGTCAAACTCAAAAGCAGCCTTAATTTTAAAGTTGAGTTCTTTGTGGCTGATACTATGAACAATGTGGTGTTTATACTCACATCATACTGGCAGTAGAGTAGAGCAACTCATAACTGATTTGGCAATAAAGACTTAGATTTTCTTCACTAAACTTGCACTAGCAAGATTCATAAGCTGGTGATAGCTATCTCTAGAGTGGAAAATATTTATTGACTTTATTGACAATTTAATTTACTTTGTCAAGCTTTGTTGTTTAGTTTCTATTGATCCTGAGACACTTGGGGCTACTTTTGTTTCCTAAGGGATTAAACTTGCACGTTCTTAGAATCAGATTTTGGGAAGATGGGTGCAGAAGACTTTGTAATTCAATTCTGAAAAGCATAATAATAATGAATATTTTAGATAGAAATGATAGTATTTAGCATAATATGTGAAATGCTGTTATGTGCAATTTAAAAAAAAATCCTGGATAAATTATATGAGGCTTTTGGAGAAAGCATAAGCTGGATTTTATATAGAGTTTGATAACCTCTGAATCTGCTCTCCTTTCTCTTTCTGCTGGAACTTGTAACAAAGTTATTATGTCCAAGTATAATTTTGTAATAATTGTATTTCAACTTGAGCCTTTCTCACTTGGTGTTGATGTATTTTAGGGAAGGAGGGGAATGGGGAAAAAATGCCAACTTTCATGGATACAATTTAAAATTAACATTGATGATTTGACCCTTCCCAGGATTCCACTGAGCATTTGATCACATTGAAACTGAGGTGATGACTCACAACTCAGGTAGAAAAACTGCATTTCATTCTCTCTATTAGTTTTCTAATAGTTGCCCACAACAAAGTTAAGAAAAGAGAAATGGTTTTCAAATTTCCTGTGCTATTTTTAGTTTACTCCTCTTTCTGGAGATGTCTTAGCAACTGTAGGACATCTGAAAAACTTTGAGCTATATCTTTATTTTTGAGACTCTGTTGAACATTGCTTCTGTTATAATGTTTTTGTGTTAGTACTTTGAACTTACCCAAGTAATGTTGGTAGCAGCAGTGGCTATGATGAAGTTATGCTTTCCTAATTAATGATACTTTCTTAATGAAACAAAGAATATATTTCCCCATGTATTTAATAACCTAATAAGACTGAATGAAGGCAATACCAAGCAGGTTTAAAGCAAAACACTGGTTTCAGTAAGCACAAGTAAATAAACATTCATCTACCTTTAATTACGTAATGCATATTCAAATTCAGATTGATGAATGTTGAACCAAAAGCAGAATAAAATAGTTACTTTAAATCCTCCTAATTCAGAGGCCAACTATTTTTATGGCTTTGTTTGGAGTGCTTTGGGGGTTTTTTTTTGCTAGAGAAATGGGAAGTATTTATTTATTCAGCTCCCTCCACATTTTCCACCATCATTATTCCCAGTGATCCCTGCAGTGATAAGTGGCCAATGACACTGGCACAGGGTGAGCTGCAGGAGCCTTACAGAGGTGACTGTTATTTCTCACAGTTAGAAAAACTGCAAGAGCACAGTGACATTTTGATGAAAGCTCACATTTTCCCCAACAGGTTATTATACAGCCAGAAGAAAATACTTTCTTAAAGACCAACCACATCTATTCCCTGCCTGAAAGGTTGCATTTGTGTGGGTATTTTTCTCTTGTTTAGGTGAGAAGTAAAAAATGAAGAGGAAACTCAGATGAAATGCCAAAACTACTGACAGGTAGTACTTCTGTGTGTCTCCATTTACACCTCAAACTTGCTGCAAGAAACCTTAGAACTACATTTAAAATGTATTTTGGTAGGTGGTTCCCTGTTGGCTGTCTGCATTTCTTCTCCCATTTGTTTTCTGTGCTTGTTTGGTATCACTGCTGAACGCTGCCAATAAGGAAACTGGTGTGCAAGAGTTGAGGAATCAGTTTTGAAACTGTAAAACTGATCTGTAGGCTTTTTTCCTCTTGCATTTGTAAAATTTGGTGCATCAGCAAAGTTAAGATTCTCCAGAAAATAGCAAGATTGCCCTCTTTCCAGGGAGGCATCTGTACTTTAACAGAGGTGCTTAATGCATCTTGCTGTAAAGGAGCAAGATGCAGAGTAAGTCAGAGAGAAGTCATTTAAGCTAGTAATACACATGATTGTTTAGTGGAAATAAAATAACTAAGGTTTTGCCTTGTAAGAAAGTGACATCTAATCCCATTGTGAAGGTCAAGAGGATAAATACAAAGGACTAAATACAAATGAAGAGCAGAAAGATATGAAACAGGGCTGGGCCTCACTGCCATAGCCCAGGCAGCCCCTGGATGTATTTGCCTGCCTGAATCCATCCCTTGCCCGGGCCCCAGGTTGGGCCGCTCTGGGGAATCTCTCACAGCATTCCTGGGATGATGCTGTTCCTTCCCTGGTGCCCCAGGGTCCTGCAAGCCCCTTTTGGAGCCACCCAGACACCTCCTGGAGCCTTTAGGGACCCTTCCCAGCAGAGCGCAGACAGGGATTGACTTGACTCTTCCTTGGAAGATGGAGGCAGGAGAATACTGCCCACCATCTTCTTTCCAGCTGCCCTCCATTTGCACTCCTGCAAATGCTGCTGCTGCACTCAGGCTCTCCATTGCAGGCAGTCTGGAGCTCCTGCTCAAACCCATCCCTCTGTGTCCCCTCTTGGATGGAATATCAAGCAAACAACACAGGATGTGCAGAGAACATGAACTTTATTAACTTTACTACTCTAAAAATCTACACTACGGGGGACTATGGGGTAACAACCTTATGCCTAACTTGAACATGTAGAACAGGAACACTAAGGGGAAGGTGGAAAAGGTGGGGGTTGCTACAGGTAAGGATGGGGTGTCTCTAAAGCCTACGATGGGGAATGTCACTGTGCCTAGGCTAGCACAGGTCACACATTCCCTGCTGTGCTCTGTGCGCCGTGCTGGAGCTGGAGGTCAGCGCTGGGCGAGATTTGGGATCTCCTGCTCCTCCTCCTGCGGCTGGTCCCCTGTGCTGCTTTGCTGTTCTGTGCCCTCTGCTGGGAGCAGCGTTGCAGGCACTGCTGCAGCAGGGTGTGGTTGTTCCTCAGCAGCTGGATCAGCTCTGTGGGACAGCCTTGTCCTGGGCTGCTGCTGCGGGGCCTCTGGCGCCGATTCTGCAAGGCAAAGCACAGGGATGCCAATGGAAGGGGCAGAGGGGCAGAGCAGGCTCCTCTCTGGGCTGCCTTTGGCCTCTGAGCAAGAGAGCCAGGCCTGGCCAGGCTGCAGCAAGCAGAGCTCTGGCTGCCTCTGCCTGGGGCTGTCCCTGAGCTCAGCCCTGGCCTGATTCCCAGCCAGAGGCTCAGCTCCACTCTGCCATGGGGCCTTGGCCAAAGGGCTGCCCAAGAGGTCCAAGCCCATCCTTCCTGCCTGACCCCCCATCCCTCACCCTTCTCCAGCTTCTCCGGTGCCCTCGGTAGCGGCGCCATCTCAGGACAGTGCTGTGGCCAGCAGCTGCACCAACAGGCACGTCCAGGACTGCCACGATATATCCATGCATGGGGTGGTCGGCTCAGGGTCCCTGTCCTGCGGCTCCGGTCCTGCACATACTGGCCCGTGCCCGACCCAGGATGGATGGTTGGGTCAGGACGATGGCCCAGGAGCAGCAGCAGGTAAAAGTTGAAGAGCCATGGGACAGGGTCGGCCATGGTTCTCAGTGGAAGTGCCACCACCACACACGCTCTGGACGTCTGTCCTCGCCGAGGTGTGCCCAGGCTGTGGGGCACAGCAGTGGCTGGGGACAGTTGCCAGGCACCATGCTGCCCCAGAGACTGTGATGTCACAGAATCCAAGCACTGGCTTGGAAGAGTTCTGGGAGATCAACTCCAGCCTGTGATCCATGGTTACCACGGCAAGCAGATCTGAGCCTGGAGTGCTATGGACAGGCTTACCTTGAACACCTGCTGCAACGGTGACTGCACCAGTGCCCCCTGGGGCACACCATTCCCATATCTCATGCCCCTTTCTGGGCAGCAGTTCTTCCTAATGTCCAGTGTACACCTCTCTTGGCACAGCTTCAAACCCTTTCTTGTCCTTGCCCATCTCTGAGACGGCTGGCACCACCTTGGTCACTCTCCTGTATGTGGACAAGAGGCTGTGCCAACCAGTGCCACTCCTTGTTTGCTTGTGGCTGCTGTGGAAAGGAACATTCATGTACATTGCCATTTCTTATAGGTTTTACCCCAGACTTTCAGTCACAGCTGTTCTAGTGAAAACAAGTCTGTTTTCATGAGTATTTGAAGGGTCATAGAACACAATTGGAATTCCATAGAATTAGGGAAATTCTGCTGATTTCGTTATCCTGTGGTTTTGAGATGAGTTGCAAATCCCAAAAAGTTTCTCTTTGGGGAAATAGTAATTCCACCGTTTAGATTGTGGGGATATTCATTACTCAAATTTGAGGACCTAATATAGCTTTCTGCACAATAAATTTTAAGCATCCTCTAATTGTTCTTGAAACAAAAACCTATTAAATCTGTTCTGTGGACAGAAATGGCTTCTGTGTTATTTCTCATAATTTATTAAGAATCTCATGCCAGGAAAAAGTCCGTAGTGCTGTGTGATTACCTTGGTACTGTTCTTTGGAATGGCTTTCCCCCCATTTTCTGAAGCTGCCCACAGAAAGGTCCTAGATATGTGAGCAGATCTGAAAGGAAAACTGGGTATTTGCCTCCTGTTTAGAATCTGTGGTGAACTGTGAGTCAGAGCTGATTTTACATGATGTTGAAAATATAATTGAACTTTTTTGCAGAAGGATACATTGATAAAATCAAAGCATAGCATGGCTGACACTAGTAAATGAATTAAAATGCTTTTCTGGAATGTGTTTATTTGATTGTTATCCTAATATTGTGGTAATAATTATGGTATCTGAGTACTAACCAAGCTACCATCTAATTTGTAGTTGATTTTCTGTCCCTAATGTAGTGAACAGAATTTTAAGAATTATGTTTTCTCTCATAACTGAGGAATGTGTTCACAGGCTGAATCTTAATATCACTTTCTTTTTGCACAAGAGCAGTTTCATCTGAAGATGATTTTCATTGCCCTCACTTTTATTTTTCCTTTCTGTATTTTTTTCTGGCAGGCTGACCTTTTCAGATTGTGTGCTGAGAAATGCTGCTACTAAGGAGAGCTGGTGTCAAAACAGAGTTTCTTTCCTAGCTTTTATTTAAAATACTGAAAGACGAAAGGTTTCTAATTAAATTACAGAACTGCATATCATTAGGAACTATAGTTCTTCCCTGCTTGTATTTAGAAAAACAGGCTAATGCCAACTGAACTCCTAAAACATATACAGAGATCACAAGCAGCCACCACAAGTGGTATTCAATTCTGGGAAACATAGTTTTTGATATAAATAATTTTAACCCTAATAATACAAGCTTATTCTGTTCTAAAATTGGGGAAATTAGGTATGTTCTGGACTATCTGCATTTTCATTATTTTCGTGTCCCGTGACGTGCAGGCGGGCGCTAGGTCGACCAAGTCCTCCTCGACTGGACTTGGCCGCCTGGCGGGTGGACACGGGGTAGACCTGTTGTCCACCGGCGGCAGGACTTAGGTTCTGCCGGCCGGCAGGGTTGTAGACCTGGTGTCCGCCCCCCCCACCTGCTCCTTACCGGCCGGCGGCGGGGTAGACCTGTTGTCCGCCGGCAGCGGGTTAGACCTGGTGTCCGCCCCCCACCCGCTCCTTACCGGCCAGCCGCGGGGTAGACCTGTTGTCCGCCAGCGGCGGGACTTAGGTTCTGCCGGCCGGCGGCGGAGTAGACCTGGTGTCCGCCCCCCCACCCGCTCCTTACCGGCCGGCGGTGGGGTAGACCTGTTGTCATCCGCGGCCGGTCTTAGGTTCTGCCGGCCCTCGGCGGGGTAGACCTGTTGTCCGCAAGCGGCGGGGTAGACCTGGTGTCCGCCCCCCCACCCGCTCCTTACCGGCCGGCGGCGGGGTAGACCTGTTGTCCGCAAGCGGTGGGGTAGACCTGGTGTCCACCCCCCCACGTGCTCGTTACCGGCCGGCGGCGGGGTAGACCTGTTGTCCGCCGGTGGCGGGGTAGACCTGGTGTCCGCAAGTGACGGGGTAGACCTGGTGTCCGCCCCCCCACCCGCTCCTTACCGACCGGCGGCGGGGTAGACCTGTTGTCCGCCGGCGGTGGGACTTAGGTTCTGCTGGCCGGCGGCGGGGTAGACCTGTTGTCCGCAAGCGGCGGGGTAGACCTGGTGTCCGCCCCCCCACCCGGTTCTTACCAGCGGGCGGCGGGGGTAGACCTGTTGTCCACAAGTGGCGGGGTAGACCTGGTGTCCGCAAGCGGCGGGGTAGACCTGGTGTCCGCCCCCCCACCCGCTCCTTACCGGCCGGCGGCGGGGTAGACCTGTTGCCTGCTGCCCTGACGCGGGGAAGACCTGCTGCCGTCGGCCCCCCTTGCCGCCGAGCAGCGGCGCCACGTCTTGTCCATCCCACGAGCGGCTTCCTTGCCCTGGCCCACCCGCCCAGCACGCCTTCACCCCGCGCCCTGCACGTCCCACAGGCCCCATGCAGCCCTGCTCACGCCTGCTCTTCTCCGAAAGCTGCTCCCTGCACGCCCCCGACCTGCCCCCCTGTCCCTGCCAGCTTCGCGCCCCGGCGGCTGCTGCCGAGCTCGGCCGGCTGCTACCCCGGCCCCGGCCCCAGGCCCAGTCCCAGCCCCAGCCCCAAGCCCCAGCCTCAACCCGCTCCGCTGACATCCCGCCCGTACCTCGCTTCCCCAGCCGTTCCCGGAGAGGAGCCGGCAGTGTTCTCGGGCCCCCTCCCTGTGCCCGAAGAGACAGCAGCCCGGCTCCCGCACTCACTTCTGCATCGCTCACTCCCTCCGCCGCCCCGCCGCAGCCTTTGCCGAGGCCAAGGCCGAGTGGGAGGAAACGCCACCAGAACAAAAAATCTCAGAGACAGCTGAAGAGAAAGTTTCATTGAAAAGGAACAGACCACGCCAATCCCCCTGCCACCGCTGGCAGCCCGCCACCATCCCCGCTTCTGCACCGGGTGCTCAGTCTGCTCGCCGTGGCGGCAGCACCCTCCTCTCCCTGCCGCCGCAGCCGCTGCCGCTTGATGATCTGGCCGTTGGGAACCTGGGCGGGAAAAGTTTGAAATTGCGGCTGATGGTGGAGGGTGGGGCACGCCCAACCGATAATGGCCGAGGGCGGGGCGCACCCAACCGACAGTGGGCGGGGACGGGGAAAGCCTGATAGCCGCGCTGGCAATGCTGATGGTGCAGGGCGGGGCGCGCCCAACCGATAATGGCCGGCGGCTGGGAAAGCCTGAAAGTGGCGCCAGCAATGCTGAGGGTGGGGGCGTGCTCGGCCCCCAGCGTCAATGGCTGGCTGTGAAAGACAGGTGGGGGGGAAAGGGTGGGGCATGGACGGGGGGGGGGGGGGGCATGACAGAGGGTGAGGGGATGCGTGTGTGTGCGTGCGTGCGTGCATGCGTGTGTGTGTGTGTGCGCGTGTGTGTGTGTGTGTGTGTGTGCGCGTGTGTCTGCATGTGTGTGCGTGCCACCCTGCCACAGCCTCCTCGGTCGGGTGGCATGAGGCCGGGCGAGTTATGCCTGGGACCGGGGGCTCTGTGCCGAGTTTTGCCGCGTGTACATGCTTTGCTTCCCCACCCCATGCTGTGGCCCGTGAGGTTCTGTTGTGCTGTGGGGGGCAAGGTGGGGGGGGGGGGGGGCGTAGGCAGTGCATCTGGGAAAAAAAAAAAAAAACAAGGAAAGAAAATTGAACCAGACTAAATTTAACTCAACTAAAATAAACTAAACCAAACTAAAATAAAATGCTGCCGAAACTATTTATTTGCCGTGAAATCAGGTCTGCCAAAAGAGACGAAGCTGCTACGAAATCATCCGGGTGCGAGGCGTTTTGGGGCTGTCGCGGTTCCCCCGGCTCCGGGACAGCACGAGGACGCCTGGTCTACCTGTCTCCGGCCCCAGCTGGGTGACCGGTGGTGTCCGCCAGCCCCTGCCGGGGAGGGCGCCACCGAGTCGGCTGGTCGCGGAGGCAACGGTTCTGCCTCGCTCCGGCGAGGGCAGTGGACACCAGGTCGACCCTACTCTAAGGCCGGCGGGCCGCAGGGGAGGGCGCCGCCGAGTCTAAATGGCCGGTCGCAAGGGCAATGGGTCTGCCTCGCTCCGCGGAGGCCGGCGGACACCAGGTCTACCCGGCTACAAGGCCGGCATGCCGCCACGAGGGGGCCACTGAGTCGAGGCGGCCGGTCGCGGAGGCAACGGGTCTGCCTCGCTCTGGGGAGGGCGGCGGACATCGGGTCTACCCTGCTCCGGGGCCAGCGGGCCACCGGGTAGTGTGCCGCCGAGTCGAGGCGGCTGGTCACGGGGGCAACGGGTCTCCCTCACTCCAAAGAGGGCGGCAGACACCGGGTCGACCCGGCTCCAGGGCCAGCGGGCCGCTGGGGATGGCGGCGCCGAGTCGAGGCGGCCAGTCGCGGGGGAAAGGGGTCTCCCTTGCTTCTGGGAGGGCAGCGGCCACCGGGTCGACATGTCTCCGTGGCCGGTGGGCCGTCGGAAAGGGCGACGCCGAGTTGAGGCGGCCGGTCGTGGGGGCAACGGATCTGCCTCGCTCCGGGGAAGGCGCCGCCAAGTCGAGGCGGCAGGTCGCGGGGGCAATGGGTCTGCCTCGCTCCGGGGAAGGCGGTGGACATCGGGTCTACCCTGCTCCGGGGCCGGCGGGCCGCCGGGGAGGCCGCCGCCAAGTCGAGGCGGCTGGTCGCGGGGGCAAAGGGTCTGCCTCGCTATTCGAAGGGCGGCGGACACCAGGTCGACCCGGCTCCGGGGCCAGCGGGCCACTGGGGATGGCGGCGCCTAGTCGGGGCGGCCAGTCGCGGGGACAACGGGTCTGCCTCGCTCAGGGGAGGGCGGCGGACACTGGGTCTACTCAGCTCTGGGGCCGGCAAGCCGCTGGTGAGGGCGCCGCCTAGTCGAAGCGGACGGTTGCAAGGGCAACGGGTCTGCCTCGCTTCGGGGATGGCAGCGGACACTGAGTCAAACCGGCTCCGAAGCAGGCGGGCGGCCGGGGAGGGCGTCGCCGAGTTGAGGCGGCCGGTCGTGAGTGCAACGGGTCTTCCTCGCTCCGGGGAGGGCAGTGGATGCCGGGTCTACCCAGCCCAAAGGCCGGCGTGACGCTGCGAGGGCGCCGCCGAGTCGAGGCGGTCAGTTGCGGGGGCAACGGCTTTGCCTCGCTCCGGGGAGAGCGGCGGATACCAGGTCTACCCGGCTCAGGGGACGGCGGGCCGCCGGGAAGGACGCCGCCGAGTCGAGGCGGCCGGTCGCGGGGGCAAAGGGTCTGCCTCGCTATTCGAAGGGCGGCGGACAACAGGTCGACCCGGCTCTGGGGCCAGCGGGCCGCTGGGGATGGCGGCGCAGAGTCGGAGCGGCCAGTCGCGAGGGCAACGGGTCTGCCTCGGTCCGGGGACGGCGGCAGACATCGGGTCTACCTGGCTCTGGGACCGGCAGGCCGCCGGGGCGGGCGCAGCCGAGTTGAGGCAGCCGGTCGCACGGGCAACGTGTCTGCCTTGCTCCGGGGACGGCAGCGGACACCGGGTCTACCTGGCTTCGGGGACGGCGGGTTGCCAGGGAGGGCGCCGCCGAGTCGAGACGGCCGGTCGCGGAGGCAACGGGTCTGCCTAGCTCCAGGGAAGGCGCTGCCGATTCGAGGCGGCTGGTCGCGGGGGCAACGGGTCTGCCTCGCTCAGGGGAGGGCGGCGGACACTGGGTCTACTTGGCTCCGGGGCCGGCAAGACGCCGGAAAGTGCGCTGCCGAGTCGAGGGGGCCGGTCGTGAGTGCAACGAAAGTGCCTCTCTCCGGGGAGGGTGGCGGACACCCGGTCTACCCGACTCCGGGGCCGGCGGGCCGCTGGGGAGGGCGCCACCATGTCGAAATGGACGGTCGCGAGGGCAACGGGTCCGTCTCGCTCCCAGGGAAGGCGGCAGACACCGGGCCTACCCGGCTCCGGGGCCGGCGGTCTGCCGGGGAAGGCGCCGCTGAGTGGAGGCGGCCGGTCGCGGGGGCAACGGGTCTGCCTCGCTCCGGGGAGAGCGGCAGACACCAGGTCTACCAGGCTCCGGGGACGGCAAGCCGCCGGGAAGGGTGCCGCCGACTCGAGGCGGCCGGTCGCGAGGGCAACGGGCCTGCCTCGCACCGGGGAGGGCGGCGGACACCGGGTCGAACCGGCTCCGGGGTCGGCGGGCCGCCGGAGAGGGCGCCGCCGAGCCGAGGCGGCCGGTCGCAGGGGCAACGTGTCTGCCTCGCTCCGGGGAGGGGAACGGACACCAGGTAGACCCGGCTCCGGGTCCGGCGGGCCGCCAGGGAGGGAGCCGCCGATTTGAGGTGGCCAGTCGCGGGGGCAACGTGTCTGCCTCGCTCCGAAGAGGGCGGCGGACCACCGGGTCGACCTGGCTC
The DNA here is from genome assembly GCF_903797595.1 of Erithacus rubecula. Lineage (NCBI taxonomy): Eukaryota > Metazoa > Chordata > Aves > Passeriformes > Muscicapidae > Erithacus > Erithacus rubecula. Next base: position 66,607 of record NW_027636013.1, on the reverse strand, counting down.
TGAAACTGGCGGGTCGCAGGGGATGGTGCCGCTGAGTCAAAGCGGCCGGTCGCGGGGGAAACGGGTCTGCCTTGCAGCGGGGAGGGCGTCGGACACCAGGTCGATCCGTCTCCGGGGCCAGTGGGCTGCCGGGGAGGGCGCCACCGAGTCGACGCGGCCGGTCGCGAGGGCAACGGGTCTCTCTCGCTTCGGGGAGGGCGGCGGACACCGCGTCGACCCGGCCCTGGGGCCGGCGGGCCGTCGGGCCGCTGGGGAGGGCGCCGCCGAGTCGAGGTGGCTGGTCGTGGGGGAAAGGGGTCTGCCTCGCTCCGGGGATGGCGGCGAACACCAGGTCTACACGAGTCCGGGGGCAGCAGGCCGCCGGGGAGGGCGTCGCTGTGTCGAGGCGGGCGGTCGCGGGGGCAACAAGTCTGCCTTGCTCTGGGGAGGGCGGCGGACACCGGGCCTACTCGGCTCCCGGTCTGGCGTGACGCCAGGGAGGGCACCGCCGAGTGGAAGCAACCGGTTGCGGAGGCAACGGGTCTGCCTCGCACCTGGGAGGGCGGCGGACACCGGGTCGCCCTGCTCTGTCCCTGGCGGGCCGCCAGGGAGGGCGCCGCCGAGTCGAGGCGGCCGGTCGCGGGGGCAAGGGGTCTCCCTCGCTCCGGGGAAGGCAGCGGCCACCGGGTCGACCTGTCTCCGTGGCCGGTGGGCCGCCGGAAAGGGCGGCGCCGAGTCGAGGCTGCAGGTCGCGGGGGCAACGGGTCTGCCTCGCTCCGGGGAAGGCACCGCCGAGTTGAGGCGGCAGGTCGCGGGGGCAACGGGTCTGCCTCGCTCCGGGGATCGCGGTGGACACCGGGTCGACCATGCACCGGGGCCGGCAAGCCGCCGGGCAGGCCGCTGCCGAGTGGAGGCAGCTGGTCGCGGGGGCAAAAATCTGCCTCGCTCCGGGGAGGGCAGCAGACACCGGGTCTACCCGGCTCCGGGGACGGCGGGTTGCCAGGGAGGGCGCAACGGGTCTGCCTCGCTCCAGGGAAGGCGCTGCCGATTCGAGGCGGCAGGTCGCGGGGGCAACGGGTCTGCCTCGCTCAGGGGAGGGCGGCGGACACTGGGTCTACTTGGCTCCGGGGCCGGCAAGACGCCGGAAAGTGCGCTGCCGAGTCGAGGGGGCCGGTCGTGAGTGCAACGAAAGAGCCTCTCTCCGGGGAGGGTGGCGGACACCCGGTCTACCCGACTCCGGGGCCGGCGGGCCGCTGGGGAGGGCGCCACCATGTCGAAATGGACGGTCGCGAGGGCAACGGGTCCGTCTCGCTCCCAGGGAAGGCGGCAGACACCGGGCCTACCCGGCTCCGGGGCCGGCGGTCTGCCGGGGAAGGCGCCGCTGAGTCGAGGCGGCCGGTCGCGGGGGCAACGGGTCTGCCTCGCTCCGGGGAGAGCGGCGGACACCAGGTCTACCAGGCTCCGGGGACGGCAAGCCGCCGGGAAGGGTGCCGCCGACTCGAGGCGGCCGGTCGCGAGGGCAACGGGCCTGCCTCGCACCGGGGAGGGCGGCGGACACCGGGTCGAACCGGCTCCGGGGTCGGCGGGCCGCCGGAGAGGGCGCCGCCGAGCCGAGGCGGCCGGTCGCAGGGGCAACGTGTCTGCCTCGCTCCGGGGAGGGGAACGGACACCAGGTAGACCCGGCTCCGGGTCCGGCGGGCCGCCAGGGAGGGAGCCGCCGATTTGAGGTGGCCAGTCGCGGGGGCAACGTGTCTGCCTCGCTCCGAAGAGGGCGGCGGACCACCGGGTCGACCTGGCTCTGAAACTGGCGGGTCGCAGGGGATGGTGCCGCCGAGTCAAAGCGGCCGGTCGCGGGGGAAACGGGTCTGCCTTGCAGCGGGGAGGGCGTCGGACACCAGGTCGATCCGTCTCCGGGGCCAGTGGGCTGCCGGGGAGGGCGCCACCGAGTCGACGCGGCCGGTCGCGAGGGCAACGGGTCTCTCTCGCTTCGGGGAGGGCGGCGGACACCGCGTCGACCCGGCCCTGGGGCCGGCGGGCCGTCGGGCCGCTGGGGAGGGCGCCGCCGAGTCGAGGCGGCTGGTCGTGGGGGAAAGGGGTCTGCCTCGCTCCGGGGATGGCGGCGAACACCAGGTCTACACGAGTCCGGGGGCAGCAGGCCGCCGGGGAGGGCGTCGCTGTGTCGAGGCGGGCGGTCGCGGGGGCAACAAGTCTGCCTTGCTCTGGGGAGGGCGGCGGACACCGGGCCTACTCGGCTCCCGGTCTGGCGTGACGCCGGGGAGGGCACCACCGAGTGGAAGCAACCGGTTGCGGAGGCAACGGGTCTGCCTCGCACCTGGGAGGGCGGCGGACACCGGGTCGCCCTGCTCTGTCCCTGGCGGGCCGCCAGGGAGGGCGCCGCCGAGTCGAGGCGGCCGGTCGCGGGGGCAAGGGGTCTCCCTCGCTCCGGGGAAGGCAGCGGCCACCGGGTCGACCTGTCTCCGTGGCCGGTGGGCCGCCGGAAAGGGCGGCGCCGAGTCGAGGCTACAGGTCGCGGGGGCAACGGGTCTGCCTCGCTCCGGGGAAGGCACCGCTGAGTTGAGGCGGCAGGTCGCGGGGGCAACGGGTCTGCCTCGCTCCGGGGATCGCGGTGGACACCGGGTCGACCATGCACCGGGGCCGGCAAGCCGCCGGGCAGGCCGCTGCCGAGTGGAGGCAGCTGGTCGCGGGGGCAAAAATCTGCCTCGCTCCGGGGAGGGCAGCAGACACCGGGTCTACCCGGCTCCGGGGACGGCGGGTTGCCAGGGAGGGCGCAACGGGTCTGCCTCGCTCCAGGGAAGGCGCTGCCGATTCGAGGCGGCAGGTCGCGGGGGCAACGGGTCTTCCTCGCTCAGGGGAGGGCGGCAGACACCGGGTTGAACCGGCTCCGGGGCAGGGGGGCGGCCGGAGAGGGCGTCGCCTAGTCGAGGCAGCCGGTCGTGAGTGCAAAGGGTCTTCCTCGCTCCGGGGAGGGCGGTGGATGCTGGGTCTACCCAGCCCAAAGGCCGGCGTGCCGCCGCGAGGGCGCTGATGAGTAGAGGCGGCCGGTCTCGGAGGCAACGGGTCTGCCTCGCTCCTGGGAGGGCGGCGGACACCGGGTCTACCCGGCTCGGGGGTCGGCGGGCCGCCGGGGAGGATTCCGCCGAGGCGAGGCTGCCGGTCTTGGGGGCAACGGGTCTGCCTCGCTCCGGGAAGGGCAGCGGACACCGGGTCGACCTGGCTCCAGGGCCGGCAGGCCACCGGGGAGGGCGCCGCCAAGTCGATGCGGCTGGTCGCCAGTGCAACGGGTCTGCCTTGCTCCGGGGAGGGCGGCAGACACCGGGTCGACCCAGCTCCGGCGCCGGCGGGCCGCCAGGGAAAGCGCCGCCGAGTCGAGTCGGCCAGTCGCGGAATCAACGGGTCTGCCTCGCTACGGAGAGGGCAGCGGACCCCGGGTTGACCCGGGTCTGGGGCCGGCGTGACGCCGGGGAGGGCGCCGCGGAGTCGGCCCGTCGCAGGGGCAACGGCGGAAACCACATCTACCCGGGGAGAGCGCCGCCTAGGTGGCTGGTAGCGGGGGGCAACAGGTCTGCCTTGCTCCGGGGAGGGCGGCAGACACCGGGTCTACTCGGCTCAGGGGCTGGCGGGCCGCCGGGGAAGGCGCCGTTGAGTTGAGGTGGCCGGTCGCGGGGGCAACGGGTCTGCCTATTTCCAGGGATGCCGGCGGACACCGAGTCTTCCCAGCTCTGGGGTCGGCGGGTCGCTGGGGAGGGCGCCGCCGAGGCGGCCGGTCCCGGGGGCAACGGATCTGCCTCGATCCGGGAAGGGTGGTTGACACGAGGTCGACCCGGCTTTGGGGCCTGCGGCCACCGGAGTTAGCGCCGACGAGGCAGCCGGTCGAGGGGACAACGGTTCTGCCTCACTCCGGGGAGGACGGCGGACACCGAGTCGACCCAGCTCCGGGGCCGGCAGGCCGTCGCGGAGGGTGCCGCCGAGTCGAGGCAGCCGGTCGCAAGGGCTACGGGTCTTCCTCGCTCCGAGGAGTGCGGCGGACACCACATCTACCCGGCTCCGGAAAAACAGGTCTACCTCGCTCTGGGACAACAGGTCTACCTCGCACTCAGACTTATTGCGGCAAACACCGGGTCTGCTTGGCTCTGGGGCCAACGGCAAGCCAGGGTGGGCGCCGCCGAGTCGGTTGGTCGCGGGGACAACGGGTCTGCCTGGTTCCGGGGAGGGCGCCAGACACCGGGTCTACCTGGCTTTAGGGTTGGCAGGCTGCCAGGGGCGGCGCTCCCTAGGCGGCCGATCGCAGGGGCAAGAGGTCTTCCTTGCTCCGGAGAGGGCGGAGGATATCGGGTCTACCTGGCTCCGGGGTCGGCAGGCCACCGGGGAGGGCGCCGCCAAGCCAGCCGGTCGCTAGACAACGGGTCTGCCTCGCTCTGGGGAGGGTGGCGGACACCGGGTCTACCTGTCTCTGGGGCCGGCGTGCCGCCGGGGAGGGCGTCGCCGAGACAAGGTGGCCGGTCGCAGGGTCAACGAGTCTGCCTCGCTATAGGGAGGGCGGCGGACAACGGGTCGACCCGGTTCCGGCGCCGGCGGGCCGCCCGGGAGGGCACCGCAGAGGCGTTCGGTCGCGGGGCAATGGGTCTGCATTGCTCTGGGAAGGGTTGAAACGGGTCGACCCTGCTCCGGGGAGGGCGGTACGCCTGGGACAGCGCCGCCGAATCGGTCGGTCACGGGGCAAGGGGTCTGTCTCACTCTGGGGAGGGTGGTTGACACGGGGTCGACCCAGCTCCGGGGCCGGTGGTCCGCCGGAGTGGGCGCCGCCGAGGCGGCCGGCGGCGGGGACAACGGGTCTGCCTCACTCCGGGGAGGGCAGCGGACACCAAGTCTACCCAGCTCCAGGTTCGGCGGGCCGTCGCGGAGGGCGCCGGCGAGTCGAGGCAGCCGGTCGTGGGGGCTACGGGTCTGCCTTGCTCCGAGGATTGCGGCAGACACCACATCTACCCGGCCTCAGGGTCGGCGGGCCGCCAAGGATGGCACACCCTAGGCAGCTGGTCGCGGGTGCAACGGGTCTACCTCGCTCCGGGGAGGGCGGCAGACACCAGGTCGACCCGGCTCCGAGGCTGGCGGGCTGCCGGGGAGAGCCCCACCTAGGCGGCCGTTCGCGGGGGGCAACGGGTCTGCCTCGCTCTGGGCAGGGCAGCGGACACCAAGTCTACCCTGCTCCAGGTCCGGCGAGCCGTCACGGACCCCGCCGCCGAGTCGAGGTAGCCGGTCGCGGGGGCAATGGGTCTGCCTCGTTACGGGGAGGGCGGCGGACACTGGGTCGACCCAACTCCGGGGCCGGCGGGCCACCGGGGAGGGCGCCGCCGAGGAGGTTGGTCCCGGGGGCAACGGATCTGCCTTGATCCGGGGAGGGTGGTTGACACGAGGTTGACCCAGCTCCGGGGCGGCGGGCCGCCGAGGAGGGCGCCGCCGAGTCAAGTCAGCCAGTCGCGGAAACAACGGGTCTGCCTCACTACGGGGAGGGCAGCGGATACCGGGTTGACCCGGGTCTGGGGCCGGCGGGACGCTGGGGAGGGCGCCGCCAAGTCGGTCTGCCTCGCTCCGAGGAGTGCCGCAGACACCGGGTCTACCCGGCTCCAGGGTCGGCAGGCCACCGGGGATGGCGCCGCCGAGTCGAGGCCGCCGGTCACAAGGAGAAATGGGTCTGCCTCTTTCCGGAAATGGCGGCGGACACCGGGTCGACTAGGCTCTGGGGTCGGCGGGCCGACGTGGAGGGCGCTGCCGAGGCGGCCGGTCACGGGGGCAACGGGTTTGCCTTGCTCCAGGAAGGGCGGCGGACACCAGGTCAACCCTGCTCCAGGGCCGGTGGGCCGCCGGGGAGGGCTCTGCTGAGTCGAGGCTGCCGGTCTCGGGGGCAACGGGTCTGCCTCGCTCCGGGAAGGGCAGTGGACACCAAGTCTACCTGGCTACGAATCTGGTGGGCCGTCGCGGAGGGCGCCGCTGAGTCGAGGCAGCCGGTCGCGGGGGCAACGGGCCTGCCTCGCTCCGAGGAGTGCAGCAGACACCGGGTCTACCCGGCTCCGGGGTCGGCGGGCCGCCAGGGAGGGCGCACCCTAGGCGGCCGGTCGCGGGTGCCACGGGTCTACCTCGCTTTGGGGAGGGCGGCAGACACCGGGTCGACCCGACTCCGGGGCCGGCAGGACGCCGGGGAGGGCGTAGCCTGGTCGATGCGGCTGGTCGCCAATGCAACGGGTCTGCCTTGCTCCGGGGAGGGCGGCGGACACCGGGTCGACCCAGCTCCGGGGTCGGCGGGCCGCCGGGGTGGGCGCCGCGGAGTTGAATCGGCCGGTCGCGGAAACAACAGGTCTGCCTCGCTAGGGGGAGGGCAGCAGACACTGGGTTGACCCGGGTCTGGGGCCGGCGGGACGCAAAGGAGGGCGCCGCGGAGTCAGCCGGTCGCAGGGACAATGTGACTACCTCGCTCTGAGTCCAACGACGGACACCACATCTACCCGGCTCCGGAAAAAACAGGTCTACCTCGCTCCAGGGCTGGCGGCGGACACCGGTTCTACCCGGCTCTGGCGCCAGCGGGTCGCCGGGGAGGGTGTTCCCGAGTCGAGGTGGTCGGTCGCGTAGGCAACGGGTCTGCCTCGCTATAGGGAGTGCGGCGGACACCAAGTCTACCTGTCTCTGGGGCCAGCGGCATGCCAGGGTGGGCGCCGCCGAGTCGGCTGGTCGCGGGGACAACGGGTCTACCTCGCTTTGGGGAGGGCGGCAGACACCGGGTCGACCCAACTCCGGGGCCGGCAGGACGCCGGGGAGGGCGTAGCCTGGTCGATGCGGCTGGTCGCCAATGCAACGGGTCTGCCTTGCTCCGGGGAGGGCGGCGGACACCGGGTCGACCCGGCTCCAGCGCCGGTGGGCCGCCAGCGAAGGTGCCGCGGAGTTGGCCGGTCGCGGGGTCAACAGGTCTACCTCGCTTTGGGGCCAGCGGCGGACACCGGGTCTACCTCGCTCCGGGACAACAGGTCTACCTCGCACTTAGTCTTATTGCTGAGGACACCGGGTCGACCCGGCTCTGGGGCCGGCGGCCCGCCAGGGTGGGCACCACCGAGTCGGCCGGCCGCTCACGGGGACCACGGGTCTGCCTCGCTACGGGGAGGGCGTCAGACACCGGGTCGACCCGGCTCCGGCTACGGGGAGGGCGTCAGACACCGGGTCGACCCGGCTCCGGGGCCGGCGAGCTGCCGGGGATGTCGCCGCCGAGTCGACCCTGCCGGTCGCAAAGGCAACGGGTCTGCCTCGCTCCAGGGAGGGCGGCGGACACCGGGTCGACTCGCCTCCGGGGCCGGCGGGCTGCCGGGAAAGGCGCCGCCGAGTCGAGGCGGCCGGTCGCGGGGGCAATGGGTCTGCTTCCCTCGTCGGAGTGCGGCGGACATCGGGTTGACCCGTTTCCGGGGCCGGCGTGCCGCTGGGGAGGGTGCCGCAGAGTCGGCTGGTCGCGGGTGCAAAAAGTCTACCTCGCTCAAAGGCCAGCGGCAGACACCAGATTTACCTGGCTCCGGGAAAACAGGTCTACCTCGCTCTGGGACAATAGGTCTACCTCGCGCTTACTCTTATTATGGCAAACACCGGGTCTACCCGGCTCCGGGGCCAACGGCACCTCAGGGTGGGTGCCGCCGAGTCGCCTGGTCGCGGGGACAACAGGTCTGCCTCGATCCGGGGAGGGCGACGGACACCGGGTCGACCCGGCTCCAGAGTCGGCGGGCCGATGGGGGGGGGCGCCCCCTAGGCGGCCGGTCGCGGGGGCAACGGGCCTGCCTTGCTCTGGGGATGGCGGAGGACACAGGGTCGACCCGGCTCAGGAGTCGGCAGCTTGGCAGGGAGGGCGCCGCCGAGTCGGCTGGTCGCGGGGTCAACGGGTCTGCCTCGCTCCGGGGAGGGCGGCACACACCAGGTCAACCCGGCTCCGGGTCCAGCAAGCTGCCGGAGAGGGCTATGCCGAGTCGAGGCGGCTGGTCGCGGGGGCAACGGGTCTGCCTTGCTTCAGGGAGGGCGGCGGACACCGGGTCAACCCGGCTCCGGGGAGAGCGGGCCACCTGGGAGAGCGCCGCCGAGGCGATGCGGCCGGTCGCCGGTGCAACGGGTCTGCCTTGCTCTGGGGATGGCGGCTAACAGCAGGTCGACCCAGCTCCGAAGCCTGCGGGCTGCTGGGGAGGGTGCCGTGGAGTCGGCTCTTCGCGGGGGCAACAAGTCTACCTCACTCCGAGGCCGGCGGTGGACACCAGCCCTACCCGGCTCCGAGACAACAGGTCTACCTCACTCCGGCTCCGGCGGCGAACACCAGGTCTCCCTCGCTCCGGTACAACAGGTCTACCTCGCACTTAGTCGTATTGCGGCAAACACCAAGTCTACCCGTCTCCGGGGCCGGGGTGCCACCGGGGAAAGCGCCGCCGAGGCAAGGTGGCCAGTCGTGGGGGCAACAAATCTGCCTCGCTCCGGGGAGGGCGGCGGACACCGGGTCGACACGGCTCCGGGGCCGGTGGGCTGCAGGGGAGGGCGCGGCCAAGTCATGGCGGCCAGTCGTGGGGGCAATGAATCTGCCTCGCTCCGGGGAGCGTGGCGGACACTGGGTCGACTTGGCTCCGGGGCCGGCGGGCCACCGGGGAGGGCGCTGCCTAGTCGAGGCGTCTGGTCGCGAACGCATCGGGTCTGCCTACCTCCTAGGATGGCGGCAGACACCAAGTCTAACCGTCTCCGGGGCCAGCGTGCCGCCGGGGAAAGCGCCGCCGAGGCGAGGCGGACAGTAGCAAGGGCAACGAATCTGCCTCGCTCTGGGGAGCGTGGCGGACACCGGGTCGACTCGGCTCCGGGGCCGGCAGGCAGCCGAGGAGGGCGCCTCCGAGTCAAGGCGACCGGTCGCTGAAGCAACAGGTCTCCCTCGCTGCAAGGAGGGCGGCGGACACAGGGTCGACCTGGATCTGGGGCCGGCGTGCCGCTGGGGAGGGCGCCGCGCAGTCGGCCAGTCGCGGGGGCAACAGGTCTACCTCGCTCCGAGGCCGGCGGAGGACACCAGCTTTACCCGGCTCCGGGACAACAGGTCTACCTTGCTCCAGGGCCGGCGGCACACACCAGGTCTACCTCACGCCGGGACAACAGGTCTACCTCACACTTAGTCTTATTGTGGCAAACACCGGGTCTACCTGCTTCTGGCGCCAACGGCATGCCAAGGTGGGCGCTGCCGAGTCGCTTGGTCGCAGCGACAACGGGTCTTCCTCGATCCAGGGATGGCAGCGGACACCAGGTCGATCCGGCTCCAGAGTCGACGGGCCGCCGGAGAGGGCGCCCCCTAGGTGGTCGGTCAGGGGGGAAACGGGTCTGCCTCGCTCTGGGGAGGGCGGCAGACAACAGGTCTACCCGGCTCTGGAGCCGGCGCACGGCCAGGGAGGGCGCCGCTGAGTAGGCCGGTCGCGGGTTCAACGGGTCTGCCTCGCTCCGGGGAGGGCGGCGGACACCAGGTCTACATTGTTTAGGGGCCAACGGGCCACTGGGGAGGGCGCCGCCGAGTCGAGGCGGCCGGTCGCAGGGGCAACGGGTCTGCCTCGGTTCTGGCAGGGCAGCGGACACCGTGTCTACCCATCTCCGAGGCCGGCGTGTCGCCGGCAAGGGCGCCGCGGAGTCGGCCTGTCGCGGGGGCAAAAGGTCTACCTCGCACCGAGGCCATCGGCGAACACCAGCTTTATCCGGCTCCGGGACAACAGGTCTACGTCGCTCCGGGGCCGGCAGCGGACACCAGGTCTACCTCGCTCCGAGACAACAGGTCTACCTCGCACTTAGTCTTATTGCGGCAAACACCGGGTCTAGCCAGCTCTGGGGCCAGCGGCATGCCAGGGTGGGCGCCGCCGAGTCGGCCGGTCGCGGGGACAACGGGTCTGCCTCGCTCCGGGGAGGGCGGCGGAAACCGGGTCGAACGGGCTCGGGGGCCGGCAGGCCGCCTGCGAGTGCGCCGCTGAGTCGAGGCGGCTGGTTGCGGGGGGAACGGGTCTGCCTCGCTCCGGGGAATGCGGCGGACACCAGGTCTACATGGTTTAGGGGCCGGTGGGCCACCGGGGAGGGCGCCGCCGAGTCGAGGCAGCTGGTCGCGGGGGCAACGGGTCTGCCTTGCTTCGGGGAGGGCGGCGGACACCAGGTCGACACGGCTCCGAGGTTGGCGTGCCGCCAGTGAGAGCGCCGACGAGGCGAGGCGGCCAGTCGCGGGGACAACGGGTCTGCCTCGCTTCAGGGAGGGCGTCCGACACCGGGTCGACATGGCTCCGGGGTCGGCGGGCCGCCAGGGAGGGCGCCGCGGAGTCGGCCGTTCACAGGGTCAACAGGTCTACCTCGCTCCGGGGCCGGCGGCAGACACAAGGTTTACCCGGCTCCGGGACAACAGGTCTTCCTTGCTCCGGGGCCGGCGGCGGACACCAGGTCTACCTCGCTCCGGGACAACAGGTCTACCTCGCACTTAGTCTTATTGAGGAGGACACCGGGTCGACCCGGCTCTGGGACCAGCGGCCCGCCAGGGTGGGCACCGCCGAGTCTGCCGGTCGCGGGGAATATGGGTCTGCCTCGCTCTGGGGAGGGCGGCGAACACCGGGTCGACCTGGCTCCGGGGTCAGCGGGCCGTCACGAGGTGTGTTGCCGAGTCGAGGCGGCTGGTCGTTGGGGCAACGGGTCTGCCTCGCTCCGAGGTGGACACTGGGTCTACCCAGCTTTGGGGTCGGCAGGCCGCCGGAGATGGCGCAGCCTAGGCGGCCTGTCGTGAGGGCAACGAGTCAACCTCGCTCTTGGAAGGGCTGCGGACACCGGGTCGACCTGTCTCCGGGGTCGGCGTGGAACCGGGGAGGGCGCTGTGAAATCGGCCGCTCGCGGGGGCAACAGGGCTACCTCACTCCGAGGCTGGTGGCGGACACCAGCTCTACCCGGCTCCGGAATCGGCGGCCCCTACACGGCCAGTCGCGGGGGCAACAGTCTGCCTCGCTGAGGGGAGCGTGGCGGACACTTGGTCGACCCGGCTCCAGGGCCGGCGTGCCGCCGGTGAGAGCGCCGCCAAGGCGAGGCGGCTGGTCGCGAGGACAATGAATCTGCCTCGCTCTGGGGAGCATGGCGGACACCGGGTCGACCTGGCTCCGGGGCTGGCGGGCTGCCGGGGAGGGCGCGGCCAAGTCGAGGCGGCTGGTCGCGGGAGCAACGGGTCTGCCTCGCCACAGGGAGGGCGGCGGACACCTGGTCGACCCGTCTCCGAGGCCGGCATGCCGCCGGCGAGGGCGCCGCAGAGTCGGCCTGTCACGGGGGAAAGACGTCTACCTCGCTCCGAGGCCGTCGGTGGACCCCAGCTTTACCCGGCTCCGGGACAACAGGTCTACCTCGCTCCAAGGCCGGCGGCGCACACCAGGTCTACCTCGCTCTGGGACAACAGGTCTACCTCGCACTTAGTCGTATTGCGGCAAACACCGGGTCTACCCGGGTCTGGGGTCGGCGGAATGCCAGGGTGGGTGCCGCCGAGTCGGCCGGTCGCGGGGACAACGGGTCTGCCTCGCTCCAGGGAGGGCGGCGGACAGCGGGTCCACCCGGCTCCGGAGGCGGGGTGCTGCTGGCTAGAGCGCCGCCGAGGCGAGGCGGCCGCTCGCGTGGACCACAGGTCTGCCTTGCTTCGGAGAGGGCGGCGGACACCGGCTCGACCCGGCTCCGGGGCCGGCGGGACACCGGGGAGGGCGCCGCCGAGTCGAAGCGGCCAGTCGCAAAGGCAACGGGTCTGCCTCGCTCCGGGGAGGGCGGCGGACACCAGGTCTACCCAGCTCCAGGGATGGTGGGCTGCCGGGAGGGCGCCCCCTAGGCGGCCGGTCGCAAGGGCAAAGGGTCTGCCTCACTCCGGGGAGCGCGGCGGACACAGGGTCTACCCGGCTCTGGAGTCGGCGCACCGGGGGGGAGGGCGCCGCCGAGTCAGCCGGTCGCAAGGGCAACGAGTCTGCCTCGCTCCGGGGAAGGCGGCGGACACTGGGTCTATCCGACTCCGGGGCCGGCGAGCCGCCAAGTACGGTGCCGCCGAGTCGAGGCGGCCGGTCTCGAAGACAATAGGTCTGCCTCCCTCCGGTAACGGCGCCAGACACCGGGTCTTACCCGTCTCCAGGTCCGGCATGCCGCCAGGGAGAGCGCAGCAGAGGCGAGGCGGCCAATCGCGGGGACAACGAATCTGCCTCTCTCCGGGGAGCGTGTCGGACACCGGGTCGACCCAACACCGGAGGCGGCGGGCTGCTGGGGAAGGCGCCGCCGAGTCGAGGTGGTCGGTCGCGGGGGCAACGTGTCTGCCTCGCTCCGGGGAGGGCGGCGGACAGCAGGTCGACCCGGCTCCGAGGCCAGCGAGCTGACAAGGAAGGCGCCGCCAAGGCGACCTGGCCGGTCGCGAAGGAAAGGGGTCTGCCTCACTCCGGGGATGGCGGCAGACACCGGGTCTACCCGTCTCCAGGGCCGTCGTGCCGCCGAGGAGAGCGCTGCCGATTCGAGGCGGCCGGTCGCGGAGACAATGGATCTGCCTCGCTCTGGGGAGGGCGGCAAACACCGGGTCTACCCGGCTCTGGGGTCGTGGGGTTGCGGGGATGGCGGCCCCTTCGCGGCCGGTCGCGGGGCAACGGGTCTGCCTCGCTTCAGGGAGAGCGGCGGACACCGGTTCTACCCGGCTGTGGAGCCGGCGGGCCGTCGGGGAGGGCACCGCCGAGTGGAGGCGGCTGGTCGTGAAAGCAACGGGTCTGCCTCTCTCCTGGGATGGCGGCAGACACAGTGTCTACCCGTCTCCTGGGCCGTTGTGCCACCGGGAAGAGCGCCTCTGAGTCGAAACGATCGGTCGCGGGTGCAACGGGTCTGCCTCGCTCCAGGGAGGGCGTCGGACACCGGGTCAACCCGGCTCCGGGGCCGGCGTGGTGCTGGGGAGGGTGCCGCAGAGCTGGCTGGTCGCGGGGGCAACAGGTCTACATCGCTCCGAGGCCGGCGGCGGATTCCAGCTTTACCCGCCTCCGGGACAACAGGTCTACCTCGCATTTAGTCTTATTGCGGCAAACACCATGTCTACTAGGCTCTGGGGCCGGCGGCATGCTAGGTTGGGTGCCGCCGAGTCGGCCGGTCGCATGGACAACGGGTCTGCCTCGCTCTCGGGAGGGCGGCGGCCACCTGGTCTACCCCGCTCCGGGGCTGGCAGGCTTCCGGGGAGGGCGCCGCCGACGCGAGTCGGCCGCTCGCGGGGGCAACGAGTCTGCCTCACTCCGGGGAGGGCGGCGGACACTGGGTTCATCCGGCTCCGGAAGAACAGGTCTACCTCGCTCCGGGGCCGGCGGCAAACACCAGGTCTCTTTCACTCCGGGACAACAGATCTACCTCGCTCTTAGTCTTATTGCTGCGGACACCGGGTCTACCCGGTTCTGGGGCCGGCGGCATGCCATGGTGGGCGCCACCAACTCGGCCGGTCGCGGGGACAACGTGTATTCATTGCTCTGGAATTGGCGGCCACCGGGTCGACCCAACTCCGGGTCCTGCGGGCCGCTGGGGAGGGCGCCACCGAGTCGGCCGGTCGCAGGGGCAACGGGTCTGCCACGCTCCGGGGAGGGCGGCAGACACCGGGTCTACCCGACTCCAGGGCTGGCAGGCCTCCGGGGAGGGCACCACCGAGTCGGCCGGTCACAGGGACAACGGGTCTACCTCGCTCCGGGGAGGACGCCGGACATCGGGTCTACCCAGCTCCGGGGTCGGCAGACGGGCTGCCAAAGAGGGCGCTGCCGAGTTGAGGTGGTCGGTCGTGGGGGCAACGTTTCTGCCTTGCTCCGGGGAGGGCGGCAGACACCGGGTCGACCCAGCTCCGAGGTCAGCGTGCCACCGGAGAGGGCGCCGCGGAGTCGGCCGGTCACGGGAACAACAGGTCTACGTCACTCCGAGGCCGGTGGTGTACACCAGGTCTACCTCGCTTTGGGAAAACAGGTCTACCTCGCACTTAGTCTTATTGCGGCAAACACTGATTCTACCCGGCTCAGGGGCCAATGGCCTGCCAGGGTGGCCACCGCCGAGTCCCCTGGTCGCGGGGACAATGAATCTGACTCGATCCAGGGAGGGCGGCGGACACCGGGTCGATCCGGCTCCAGAGTCGGCGGGCCGCCTGTGAGCGCGCCCCCTAGGCGACCGGTCGCGGTGGCAACGGGTCTGCCTCGCTCCTGGGATGGCAGCAGACACAGTGTCTACCCGTCTCCGGGGCTGTTGTGCCGCCGGAAAGAGCGCCGCCCAGTCGAGGCGGCAGGTCGCGGGGACAACGAATCTGCCTCGCTCCGGGGAGTGTGGCGGACACCGTGTCGACACGGCTCCGGGACCGGCGAGCCACATGGTTGGCCGGTCACGGGGGCAACTGGTCTACCTCACTCTGAGGCCGGCGGCGGACACCAGCTCGACCCGGCTCCGCGACCACAGGTCTACCTCGCTCCGGGGCTGGCGCACGACACCAGGTCTACCTCGCTCCAGGAAAACAGATTAACCTCACATTTAGTCTTATTGTGGAGGGTGGCGGACACCGGGTCGACCCGGCTCTGGGGTCAGCGGGCCGTCGCGGAGGGCACCGCCGAGTTGAGTCGACCGGTCGCAGGGGCAACAGGTCTGCCTCGCTCCGAGGAGTGCGGCAGACACCAGGTCTACCCGGCTTTGGGGTCGGCGGGCCGCCGGAGAGGGCGCACCCTAGATGACCTGTCGCGGGCCAACGGGTCTAGCTCTCTCTGGGGAAGGCGGCAGGCACCGGGTCGACTCCTCTTCGGGGTCGGCGTGTAGCCGGGGAGGGCGCCGTGGAGTCGGCCGGTCGCGGGGGCAACAGGTCTACCTCACTCCGAGGCCGGTGACGGACGCCAGCTCTACCCGGTTCCGGGACAACGGGTCTACCTCGCTCCGGGGCCAGCGGCGGATACCAGGTCTACCTCGCTCCGGGACAACAGGTCTAGCTCGCTCTTATTGCGTCGGACACCGGGTCTACCCACCTCTGGGGCCGGCGACATGCCAGTGGGGGCACCGCCGAGTCGCCCGGTCGTGGGGACAAAGGGTCTGCCTTGCTCCGAAGCCGGCCACCACCTGGTCGACCCAGCTCCAGGTCCAGAGGGCCGCTGGGGAGGGCGCCGCTGAGTCGAGTCGGCCAGTTGCGAAAGCAACAGGTCTGCCTCGCTCCTGGGATGGTGGCAGACACCGTGTCTACCCATCTCCGAGGCCGGTGTGCCGCCGGGAGGAACGCCGCCCAGGCGACGCGGCCGGTCGCGGGGACAACGAATCTGCCTCGCTCCGGGGAGCGTGGCTGACACCGGGTCGACCCAGCTCCGGGGCCGGCGGGCTGCCGAGGAGGGCACCTCTGAGTCGAGGCGACCGGTCACGGGTGCAACGGGTCTGCCTCGCTCCGGGGACGGCGGCAAACACCGGGTCAACCCGGCTCCGGGGACGGCGTGGTGTCGGGGATGGCGCCGTAGAGTCGGCTGGTCGCGGGGACAATGGGTCTGCCTCGATCCGGGGAGAGGCAGATTCCAGCTTAACCCGGCTCCAAGACAACAGGTCTACCTCGCTCCGAGGCCGGCGGTGCACACCTGTCTACCTCGCTCCGGGACAACAGGTTGTTATGGGCTGATGTTTGGACTGGCTCCTCTCCTTGCTTCCCCCGTGCAGCTGCCGGTCCCTCCCTCGGATGGTTTTATCTAGGCTGGTGTTTTCCGGCTCTCTCTCTCTTGCTGCGCTTCGGTTGTGGGCTGTGTCTTGCTCTCTGCCGTCTGCTCAGCTGTGACCCCCTCCCCTGGCTTCTTTGGCCGTTTTTTCCCTTTTCCCCCAGCTGTTTTGTCTGTGCCCCCGTGTTGGCTTGTCTTGGGTTTGCTTTTGCTTGTCTTGGGCTCGCTTTAGCTTGTCTTGGGCTTGCTTTGGGCCTGCTCCCGGCTGCCCCTCCCCCTCTCTCCCTTCTCCCTGCTCCAGGGATTTGCACCGACTCCTGAGGACAAGGATCTGGACTTCGGGGGCCGCTGCTGGAGGTCGGCTTGGGAGGCTCTGCCACTCTCCCCGGCGAGGACCGGCTGGGTTCGTCTCATCTGGGTTTGGGTTGGGGGAGTGTTTCTTTTATATTTTTGTTAATAAAAAGTTTTTTCCATTTTCACCACAAGAACAATTCATTCTGAGCTCATTGAAGGAAGGAATTGTAAAAAAGAAAAGGGGGGGGGGGGGGCCCTTTGGAGCTCTTTTTTCCCCAAATTTGTCCTAAACTTGGACATACTTTTTTGGTGCCCCGTGTGAGGAACTCACGACCTTCAGATTATCAGCACCAGAAAAAAGTGGAAAAAACTTTTATCTAATACTATGTTGGTTTCAGCTGTCGGCATGGCTAAGTTTCTTAAATCCATAATGTCTTTCGTGGTGGGGACCTGTTTGTATGTCGGCTCGTTAGGTTTCTTTGATGTTTTGATGCCTTTGTGGTCAATGGGTCTGTTTACTCATCCGGAGATAGCTCCGGTGTTGTCTTTGATGCGTAGTTTTTGTATGAAAGGAATATTGACGAAAATGCTCATCGGGCTAGGCTTGGTTGCAATGGCTTACAGGAGATTTATGAGAATGTTGGAATCTGCTTCAGGAATGTATAAATCATGGTTTGTGTTATTTATTAGAGGAGAAGCAGGTCCTTTGGAGGCATGGTACCCCTGAGAGAATTGAGTCAGACAATGGGACGCATTTTAAAAATAAGCTTGTTGACACCTGGGCTAGGGAACATGGTATTGAGTGGGTGTACCATATCCCTTACCATGCACCAGCTGCAGGTAAAGTGGAGAGGTACAATGGATTGTTGAAGACCACATTAAAGGCATTGGGTGGGGGATCTTTAAAAAACTGGGAGCAGCACCTGGCAAAAGCCACTTGGTTAGTCAACACTCGAGGTTCCACCAACCGAGCAGGTCCCGCCCAGTCTGAAGGCCTTAATGTGATAGATGGAGATAAAGTCCCAGTGGCCCATGTTAGAGGGTTGCTAGGAAAGACAGTATGGATTCATCCTGCCTCGAGTACAGGCAAACCCATTCGTGGGATTGCCTTTGCTCAAGGACCAGGATGTACTTGGTGGATAATGCAGAAGGATGGAACAACCTGCTGTGTACCTCAGGGAGATCTGACTATAGGATGAAGTATAGACAAATGTTATTGTTGAGTGTTGCCACCATTGTATACTAGATTCTATGAATAGAAAGAAATGTGTAAGTATTGAAGGTTTAAGCAAGTCAGGAAATTTCCATATCGTGTTTAGTGAGTGTGTATCCCAATCGTGTGTCAATGATCACGATGTGGGATAAGGGGTGGAATGTTATGGGCTGATGTTTGGACTGGCTCCTCTCCTTGCTTCCCCCGTGCAGCTGCCGGTCCCTCCCTCGGATGGTTTTATCTAGGCTGGTGTTTTCCGGCTCTCTCTCTCTTGCTGCGCTTCGGTTGTGGGCTGTGTCTTGCTCTCTGCCGTCTGCTCAGCTGTGACCCCCTCCCCTGGCTTCTTTGGCCGTTTTTTTCCCTTTTCCCCCAGCTGTTTTGTCTGTGCCCCCGTGTTGGCTTGTCTTGGGTTTGCTTTTGCTTGTCTTGGGCTCGCTTTAGCTTGTCTTGGGCTTGCTTTGGGCCTGCTCCCGGCTGCCCCTCCCCCTCTCTCCCTTCTCCCTGCTCCAGGGATTTGCACCGACTCCGGAGGACAAGGATCTGGACTTCGGGGGCCGCTGCTGGAGGTCGGCTTGGGAGGCTCTGCCACTCTCCCCGGCGAGGACCGGCTGGGTTCGTCTCATCTGGGTTTGGGTTGGGGGAGTGTTTCTTTTATATTTTTGTTAATAAAAAGTTTTTTCCATTTTCACCACAAGAACAATTCTTTCTGAGCTCATTGAAGGAAGGAATTGTAAAAAAAGAAAAGGGGGGGGGGGGGGCCCTTTGGAGCTCTTTTTTCCCCAAATTTGTCCTAAACTTGGACACAGGTCTACCTCGCATTTAGTCTTATTGCGGCAAACACCGGGTCTACTCAGCTCTGGGACCGGCGGCATGCCAGGTTGGGCGCCACCGAGTCGACCGGTCGCATGGACATCGGGTCTGCCTCGCTCTCGGGAGGGCGGCGGCCACCTGGTCTACCCCGCTCCGGGGCTGGCGGGCTGCCGGGGAGGGCGCCGCCGACGCGAGGCGGCCGCTCGCGGGGGCAAGGAGTCTGCCTCACTCCGAAGAGGGCGGTGGCCACTGGTCAACCCGGCTCTGGGGCCAGCAGGCTGCTGGGGTGGGCGCCCCCTAGGTGGACAATCGCATGAGCAACGGGTCATCCTCGCTCCAGGGATGGCGGCAGACACTGGGTCTACCCGTCTCCATTCCGGCGTGCCGCTGCTGATAGCGGCGCCAATTCGAGGCCGTCGGTCGCGGGGCAACGAATCTGCTTCACTCCGGAAAGACTGGCGGACACTGGGTCGACCCGGCTCCTAGGCCGGCGTGCCGCTGGGGATGGCGCCACCGAGTCGGTGGGTCGCAAGGGCAACGGGTCAACCTCTCTCTGAGGCTGGCGGCGGACACCAGATCAACCCGGCTCCAGAACAAGAGGTCTACCTCGCTCCGGGGCCGGCGGCGGACATCATGTCTACTTGGCTCCGGGACAACAGGTCTACCTCGCTTCGGGGAAAGCGGCGGACACCGGGTCATACTGCCTCCAAGGCCAGGGTGCTGCCAGAGATGGCGCCGCCGAGTCGAGGCGGCCGGTCATGGGGGCAACGGGTCTTCCTCGCCCCTGGGAGGGCAGCGGAAACCAATTCGACCCAGCTGCGGGGCCGGCGTTCCGCCGGGGACGGCGCCGCGGAGTCGACGCGGCCGGTCGCGGGGGCGACGGGTCTGCCTCGCTCCAGGCAGGGCGGCGGACACCGGGTCAACCCGACTCCTAGGCCGGTGTGCTGCCGGGGAGGGTGCCACCGAGTCGAGGCGGCCGGTCACAGGGGCAACGGATCTGCCACGCTACGTGGAGGGCGGCGTGCACCGGGTCGACCCGGCTGAGGCGTCAGCGTGCCGCAAGAGGGGGTGCTGCCAAGTCGAGTAGGCCGGTCGTGGGCGCAATGGATCTGCTTCTTTCCGGGCAGGGCGGCGAACACCGGGTCGTCCCGCCTCCGGGACCAGCGTGTCGCCGGGCAGGGCGCCGCTGAGTTGAGGCGGCCGGTCGCGAAGGCGACGGGTCTGCCTCGCTACTGGGAGGGCGGTGGACACCGGGTCGACCCAGCTGCGGGGCAGGCGTGCCTCCGGGGATGGCGCCGCCGAGTCGAGAAGGCCGGTCGCAAGGGCAACAGATTTACCTCGCTCCGGGGCCGGCAGCGGACATCAGGTGTACCCGGCTCCGGGACAGCAGTTCTACCTCTCTCCAGAGAAAGGGGCGGACACCGGGTCGACTCGGCTCCTGGGCCGGCGTGCCGCCGAGGAGGGCGCCGCCGAGTCAAGGCGCCCGGTCGCGTGGGGCGACGGGTCTGCCTCGCTACTGGGAGGGCGGCGGACAACGGGTCGACCTGACTCCGGGGCCGGCGTGCCGCCGGGGAGGGTGCTGCCGAGTCAAGAAGGCAGGTCGCAGGGGCGACAGGTCTGCCTTGCTCCGGAGAGGGCGGCGAACAACGGGTCGACCCGGCTGAGGGGCTGGCGTGCCGCCGAGGAGGGCGCTGCCGAGTCGAGGCCGCCGGTCGTGAGGGCAATGGATCTGCCTCGCTATGGACGGGGCGGAGGACACCGGGTCGACCCGACTCCAGGGCCGGCGTTCTGCCAGGAAGGGCGCCGCCGAGTCGAGGTGGCCAGTCGCGAAGGCGACGGGTCAGCTACGCTACAGGGAGTGCGGCGGACATCGGGTCGACCCGGCTCCGGGGCAGGCATGCCGTCGGGAGGGCGCCGCAGAGTCGTGGCGGATTGTCGCGGGGGCAAAAGGTCTACCTTGCTCCGGGGCCGGCGGCAGACATCAGGTCGACCCGGGTCCGGGGCCGTCGTGCCGCTGGGGAAGGCGCCGCCGAGTTGATGCGGCCGGTCGCGAGGGGCGACAGGTCTGCCTTGCTTCGGGGAGGGCAGCGCACACTGGGGTGACCCGGTTGAGGGGCCAGCGTGCCGCTGGAAAGGGCGCTGAAGAGTCGAGGCGGCTGTTTGCAAGGGGCAACGCGTCTGCCTCGCTCCAGGACTGGCGGCGGACACCGGGTCGACCAGGCTTTGGGGCCGAGGGCACCGTCGAGTCGGCCGGTTGCAGGGGCAACGGGTCTACCTCGCTCTGGGGCCAGAGGCGGACACCAGGTCTACCCGGCTCCGGAACAACAGGTGTACCTCGCTCCGGGGCCGGCGGCGGACGTCAGGTTGACCCGGCTCTGGGAGAAAAGTCTACCTCTCTCCGGGGAGGGCGGCGGACACCAGGTCAACCCGGCTCCGGGGCAGGCGTGCCGCCAGGGAGGGCGCCGCTGAGTCGAGGCGGCCGGTCGCGTGGGAGTCGGGTCTACCTCGCTTCGAGGCTGGCGGTGGACATCAGGTCTACCCGGCTCCGGAACAACAAGTCTATCTCGCTCCCGGGCCGGCGGCGGATTTCAGGTCTATCAGGCTCCAGGACAACAGGTCTACCTCGCTCCGAGGGAGGGCGGCCTACACCGGGTTGACCTGGCTGCGGGGCGAGGGTGCCGCCGGGGCAGGCGCCGCCGAGTCGAGGAAGCATGTCGCGGGGGCAACAAGTCTGCTTTGCTACGGGGAAGGCGGCAAACACCGGGTCGACCCGTATCCTAGGTCGGCGGGCCGCCGGAGAGGGCACCGGCGAGTCAGCCGGTCACAAAAGCAACGGGTCTACTTCGCTTCGAGGCTGGTGGCAGGCACCAGGTCTACCTGACTCCAGAACAAGTGGTCTACCTCTCTCCGGGGCCGGCAGCGGATATCAGGTCTATCAGGCTCCGGGACAACAGGTCGAGCTCGCTCCGAGGGAGGGCGGCCTACACCGGGTCGACCCGGCTGCGGGGCGAGGGTGCAGCCGGGGCGGGCACCGCCGAGTCGAGGAGGCATGTCGCGGGGGCAACGGGTCTGCTTTGCTACGGGGAAGGCGGCAGACACCGGGTCTACCCAGATCCGGAACACCAGGTCTACGTCACTCCGGGGCTGGCGGTGGACATCAGGTGTGCCCGGCTGCAAGACAACAAGTCTACCTCGCTCCGGGGAGGGCGGCGGACACCTGGTCGACCCAGTTGAGGGGCCGGCGTGCCGCCGGGGAGGGCACCGTTGAGTCAGCCGGTCGCGGGGGCAACGGGTCTACCTCGATCCGGGGCCAGCAACGGACACCAGATCTACCCGGCTCCGGAAAAACAGGTCTACCTCGCTCCAGGGCCGGCGGCATACATCAGGTCTACCAGGCTCCAAGACAGTAGGTCTACCTCACTCCGGGGAGGGCGGCGGGCACCGGGTCGACCCGGCTCCGGGGTGGGCATGCCGCCGGGGAGGTCGCTGCTGAGTCGAGGCGGCTGATCGCACGGGCAACGGGTCTACCTCGCTCCGGGGCCAGCGGCGGACCCCAGGTCTACCCAACTCTGGAACAACAGGTCTACCTCGCCCCGGAGCTGGCAGCGGACATCAGGTCTACCCGGCTTTGGGACAACAGGTCTACCTCACTCCGGGAAAGGCGGCGGACACCGGGTCAACCCGGCTTTAGGGCCGGCCGGCCGCCAGAGAGGGCGCCGCCGAGTCGGCCGGTCGCGGGGGCAACGGGTCTACCTCGCTCTGGGTCCGGCGGCGTACATCAGGTCAACCCGGCTCTGGGAGAAAAGTCTACCTCTCTCTGGGGAGGGCGGTGGACACCGGGTCGACCCGGCTCCGGGGCCAGGGTGCCGCCGGAGAGGACGCCGCCGAGTCGAGGCGGCCGGTCGCAAGGGCAAAGGATTTACCTCGCTCCGGGTCCGGCGGCAGACACCGGGTCTACCCAGATCCGGAACACCAGGTCTACCTCGCTCCGGGGCCGGTGGCGGACATCAGGTGTGCCCGGCTCCAAGAAAACAAGTCTACCTCGCTCCGGGGAGGGCGGCCTACACCGGGTCGACCCGGCTGCGAGGCGAGGGTGCCACCGGCGTGGGCGCCGCCGAGTCGAGGAGGCATGCCGCGGGGGCAACAGGTCTGCTTCGCTACGGGGAAGGCGGCAAACACCAGGTCGACCCGTATCCTAGATTGGCGGGCCACCGGAGAGGGCACCGGCGAGTCGGCCAGTTGCAAGGGCAACGGGTCTACCTCGCTTCGAGGCTGGCAGCAGACATCGGGTCTACCCGGCTCCGGAACAACAGGTCTACCTCGCTCCCGGGCCGGCGGCGGACATCACGTCTACCAGGCTCCAGGACAACAGGTCTACCTCGCTCCGAGGGAGGGTGGCCTACACCGGGTTGACCCGGCTGCGTGGCGAGGGTGCCGTCGGGGCGGGCACCGCTGAGTCGAGGAGGCATGTCGCGGGGGCAACGGGTCTGCTTCGCTACGGGGAAGGCGGCGGACACCGGGTCTACCCAGATCCGGAACAGCAGGTCTACCTCACTCCGGGGCCGGCGGCGGACATCAGATGTGCCCGGCTCCAAGACAACAAGTCTACCTCGCTCCAGGGAGGGCGGCCTACACCGGGTCGACCCGGCTGCGGGGCGAGGTTGCCACCGGGGCGGGCGCCGCCGAGTCGAGGAGGCATGTCGCGGGGGCAACGGGTGTGCTTCGCTACGGGGAAGGCGGCGGACACCGGGTGTACCCAGATCCGGAACACCAGGTCTACGTTGCTCCGGGGCTGGCGGCGGACATCAGGTGTGCCCCGCTGCAAGACAACAAGTCTACCTCGCTCCGGGGAGGGTGGCAGACACCGAGTCGACCCGGTTGAGGGGCCGGCGT
Organism: Erithacus rubecula; assembly: GCF_903797595.1. Classification (NCBI taxonomy): domain Eukaryota; kingdom Metazoa; phylum Chordata; class Aves; order Passeriformes; family Muscicapidae; genus Erithacus; species Erithacus rubecula. The sequence continues at coordinate 43,708 of NW_027636013.1, read as the reverse complement.
GCCGGCAGGGAGGGCGCCGCCAAGTCGGCCGGTCACAAGGGCAATGGGTCTACCTCGCTTCGAGGCTGGCGGCAGGCACCAGGTCTATCTGACTCCAGAACAAGTGGTCTACCTCTCTCTGGGGCCGGCAGCGTACATCAGGTGTACCCGGCTCCAAGACAGCAGGTCTACCTCTCTCCGGGGAGGGCGGCGGGCAACAGGTCTACCTTGCTCCGGGGTCGGCGGCGGACCCCAGGTCTACCCAACTCTGGAACAACAGGTCTACCTCGCCCCGGGGCTGGCAGCAGACATCAGGTCTACCTGGCTTTAGGACAACAGGTCTACCTCGCTCCGGGAAAGGCGACGGACACCGGGTTGACCCGGCTTTGGGGCCGGCAGGCCGCCGGAGAGGGTGCCGCCGAGTTGGCCGGTCACGGGGGCAACGGGTCTACCTCGCTCCGGGTCCGGCGGCGTACATCAGGTCAACCCGGCTCCGGGAGAAAAGTCTACCTCTCTTTGGGGAGGGCGGCGGACACCGGGTCTACCCAGATCCGGAACACCAGGTCTACCTTGCTCCGGGGCCGGCGACGGACATCAGGTGTACCCGGCTCCGGGACAGCAGGTCTACCTCTCTTCGGCGAAAGGGGCGGACACCGGGTCGACTCGGCTCCTGGGCCGGAGTGCCGCCGAGGAGGGCGCCACTGAGTCGAGGCGCCCAGTCGCGTGGGGCGACAAGTCTGCCTCGCTACGGGGAGGGTGGCAGACACCGAGTCAATCTGACTCCGGGGCCGGTGTTCCGCCGAGGAGGACGCCGCCGAGTCAAGAAGGCCGGTCGCAGGGGGCGACAGGTCTGCCTTGCTCCAGGGAGGGCGGCGAACAACGGGTCGACCTGGCTGAGGGCCCGGCGTTCCGCCAGGAAGAGCGCAGCCGAGTCGAGGTGGCCGGTCGCGAAGGCGACGGGTCAGCTACACTACAGATAGTGCGGCGGACATCGGGTCGACCCGGCTCCGGGGCGGGTGTGCCGCCGGGGAGGGTGCGGCCAAGTCGAGGCGGATGGTCGCGGGGGCAGCGGGTCTGCCTCTCCACAGGGAGGGCGGCGGACACCTGGTCGACCCGGCTCCGAGGCCGGCGTGCCGCCGGCGAGGGCGCCGCAGAGTCGGCCTGTCACGGGGGAAAGACGTCTACCTCGCTCCGAGGCCGTCGGTGGACCCCAGCTTTACCCGGCTTAGGAAAAACAGGTCTATCTCGCTCCAAGGCCGGCGGTGCACACCAGGTCTACCTCGCTCCGGGACAACAGGTCTACCTCGCACTTAGTCGTATTGCGGCAAACACCGAGTCTACCCGGGTCTGGGGTTGGCGGCATGCCAGGGTGGGTTGCCGTCGAGTCGGCCGGGTCGCGGGGACAACGGGTCTGCCTCGCTCCAGGGAGGGCGGCGGACACCGGCTCGACCCGGCTCCGGGGCCGGCGGGCCACCGGGAAGGGCGCCGCCGAGTTGAAGAGGCCAGTCGCAAAGGCAACGGGTTTCCCTTGCTCCGGGGATGGCGGCGGACACCAGGTCGAACCGGCTCCAGGGACGGTGGGCCGCCGGGAGGGCGCCCCCTAGGCGGCCGGTCGCAAGGGCAACGGGTCTGCCTCACTCCGGGGTGCGCGGCGGACACAGGGTCTACCCGGCTCTGGAGCCGGCGCACCGGGGGGGAGGGCGCCGCCAGGTCAGCCGGTCGCAAGAGCAACGGGTCTGCCTCACTCCGGGGAAGGCGGCGGACCCTGGGTCTGTCCGACTCCGGGGCCGGCGAGCTACCAAGTACGGCGCCGCCTAGTCGAGGCGGCCGGTCTCGAAGACAAACGGTCTGCCTCCCTCCGGTAACGGCGCCAGACACCGGGTCTACCCGTCTCCAGGTCTGGCGTGCCGCCAGGGAGAGCGCCGCAGAGGCGAGGCGGCTGGTCGCGGGGACAGCGAATCTGCCTCTCTCCGGGGAGCGTGCCGGACACCGGGTCGACCCCACACTGGAGGTGGCGGGCTGCCGGGGAAGGCGCCGCCGAGTCGAGGTGGTCGGTCGCGGGGGCAACGTGTCTGCCTCGCTCCGGGGAGGGCGGTGGACAGCAGGTCGACCCGGCTCCGGGGCCGGCGAGCTGACAAGGAAGGCGCCGCCGAGTCGACCTGGCCGGTCGCTGGGGAAAGGGGTCTGCCTCACTCCGGGGATGGCGGCAGACACCGAGTCTACCCGTCTCCGGGGCCGTCGTATCGCCAAGGAGAGCGCTGCCGAGGCAAGACGGCCGGTCGCGGAGACAACGGGTCTGCCTCGCTCTGGGGAGGGCGGCACACACCGGGTCTACCCAGCTCTGGGGTCGTGGGGTTGCGGGGATGGCGGCCCCTTCGCGGCCGGTCGCGGGGCAACGGGTCTGCCTCGCTCCAGGGAGAGCGGCGGACACCGGTTCTACCCGGCTCCGGAGCCGGCGGGCCACCGGGGAGGGCGCCGCCGAGTCGAGGCGGCCGGTGGCGAAAGCAACAGGTCTGCCTCTCTCCTGGGATGGCGGCAGACACAGTGTCTACCCGTCTCCGGGGCCGTTGTGCCGCCGGGAAGAGCGCCGCCCAGGCGAGGCGGCCGGTCGCGGGGACAACGAATCTGCCTCGCTCCGGGGAGCGTGGCGGACACCAGGTCGACCCGGCTCCAAGGCCGGCGGGCTGCCGAGGAGGGCGCCTCCGAGTCGAGGCGACCGGTCGCGGGTGCAACAGGTCTACCTCGCTCCGAGGCCGGCGGCGGATTCCAGCTTTACCCGCCTCCGGGACAACAGGTCTACCTCGCATTTAGTCTTATTGCGGCAAACACCATGTCTACTCGGCTCTGGGGCCGGCGGCATGCCAGGTTGGGCGCCGACAAGTCGCCTCGCTCTCAAAAGGGCGGTGGCCACCTGGTCTACCCCGCTCAGGGGCCGGTGTGCTGCCGGCAAGAGCGCCGAGGAGGCGAGGCGGCCACTCGCGGGGGCAACGGTTCTTCCTCGCTCCGGGGAGGGCAGCGGACACTGGGTCTACCCAGCTCTAGAGCTGGCACACCGCTGGGGAGGGCGCCGCCGAGTCGGCTGGTCGCAGGGGCAACAAGTCTGCCTCGCTCCTGGGAGAGCGGCGGCCACCTAGTCTACCCGGTTTAGAGGCCAGTGGGCCGCAAGGGAGGGCGCCGCCGAGTCGAGGCGGTCGGTCGCGGGGGCAACAGGTCTGCCTCGCTCCAGGGAGTGTGGCGGACACCAGGTCGACCCAGCTCCGGGGCCGGCGGGCTGCAGGGGAGGGCGCTGCGGAGTCGAGGCGGTCGGTCGCGGGGGCAACAGGTCTGCCTCGCTCCGGGGAAGGCGGCGGACACCGTGTCGACACGGCTCCGGGACCGGCGAGCCACATGGTTGGCCGGTCACGGGGGCAACTGGTCTACCTCACTCCGAGGCCGGCGGCGGACACCAGCTCGACCCGACTCCGCAACCACAGGTCTACCTCGCTCCGGGGCTGGCAGACGACACCAGGTCTACCTCGCTCCAGGAAAACAGATTAACCTCACACTTAGTCTTATTGTGGAGGATACCGGGTCGACCCGGCTCTGGGGCCGGCGGCCCGCCAGTGTGGGCGCCACTGAGTCTGCCGGTCGTGGGGAACACGGGTCTGTCTCGTTCGGGGGAGGGTGGCGGACACCGGGTCGACCCGGCTCTGGGGTCAGCGGGCCATTGCAGAGGGCGCCGCCGAGTCGAGTCGACCGGTCGCAGGGGCAACGGGTCTGCCTCGCTCCGAGGAGTGCGGCAGACACCAGGTCTACCCAGCTTTGGGGTCGGCGGGCCGCCGGAGAGGGCGCACCCTAGGCGACCTGTCGCGGGGGCAACGGGTCTACCTCTCTCTGGGGAAGGCGACAGACACCGGGTCGACTCCTCTTTGGGGTCGGCGTGTAGCCGGGGAGGGCGCCGTGGAGTCGGCCGGTCGCGGGGGCAACAGGTCTACCTCACTCCGAGGCCGGCGACGGACACCAGCTCTACCCGGTTCCGGGACAACGGGTCTACCTCGCTCCGGGGCCGGCGGCGGATACCAGGTCTACCTCGCTCCGGGAAAACAGGTCTAGCTCGTTCTTATTGCGTTGGACACCGGGTCTACCCACCTCTGGGGCTGGCGACATGCCAGTGGGGGCGCCACCGAGTCGCCCGGTCGCGGGGACAAAGGGTCCGCCTTGCTCCGAAGCCGGCCATCACCTGGTCGACCCAGCTCCAGGTCCGGAGGGCCGCTGGGGAGGGCGTCGCTGAGTTGAGTCAGCCAGTCGCGAAAGCAACAGGTCTGCCTCGCTCCTGGGATGGTGGCAGACACCGTGTCTACACATCTCCGAGGCCAGTGGGCCGCCGGGAGGAGCGCCGCCCAGGCGACGCGGCCGGTCACGATGACAACGAATCTGCCTCGCTCCGGGAAGCGTGGCGGACACCGGGTCGACCCAGCTGCAGGGCTGGCGGGCTGCCGAGGATGGTCCCTCCGAGTCGAGGCGACCGGTCACGGGTGCAATGGGTCTGCCTCGCTCCGGGGACGGCGGCAAACACCGGGTCGACCCGGCTCCGGGGACGGCGTGGTGTCGGGGACGGCGCTGCGGAGGCGGCCGCTCGCGGGGACAACGGGTCTGCCTCACTCCGGGGAGGGCGGCGGACACTGGGTCTATCCGGCTCCGGAAGAACAGGTCTACCTCGCTCCACGGCCGGCGGCAAACACCAGGTCTCTTTCACTCCGGGACAACAGATCTACCTCGCTCTTAGACTTATTGCTGCGGACACCGGATCTACCCGGCTCTGGGGCCGGCGGCATGCCATGGTGAGCGCCACCAACTCGGCCGGTCGCGGGGACAACGCGTATTCCTTACTCTGGAATTGGCGGCCACCGGGTCGACCCAACTCCGGGTCTTGCGGGTTGCTGGGGAGGGCGCCGCCGAGTCGGCCGGTCGCAGGGGCAACGGGTCTGCCTCGATCTGGGGCCAGCAGCAGACACCAGATCTACTCGGCTCCGGAACAACAGGTCTACCTCGCTCCGGGGCCGGTGGCGGACATCAGGTCTACCCGGCTCCGGCACAATAGGTGTACCTCGCTCTTGGGAGCGCAACAGGCACCGGGTCGACCCGGCTTCGGGGCCGGCGTGCCGCTGGAGAGGGCTTCGCCGAGTCGATGCAGCTGGTCGCCGAGGCAAGGAGTCTGCCTCGCTCAGGGGAGAGCGGCAGACATCGGGTCTACCCGGCTCCGGAACAACAGGTCTACCTCGCTCCCGGGCCGGCGGCGGACATCAGGTCTACCAGGGTCCTGGACAACATGTCTACCTCGCTCCGAGGGAGGGCAGCCTACACCGGGTCGACCCGGCTGCGGGGCGAGGGTGCCGCCGGGGTGGGCGCCGCCGAGTCGAGGAGGCATGTCGCGGGGGGCAACGGGTCTGCTTCGCTACATGGAAGGCGGCGGACACCGGGTCGACCTGTATCCTAGGTGGCCGGGCCTCCAGGGAGGGCACTGCCTAGTCGGCCGGTCGCAAGGGCAACGGGTCTACAGCGCTCCGGGGCCAGCGGTAGACACCAGGTCAACCCGGCTCCGGAATAACAGGTCTACCTCGCTCCGGGGCTGGCAGCGAACATCAGGTCTACCCGGCTCCGGGACAACAGGTCTACCTTGCTCCGGGAAAGGCGGCGGACACCGGGTCGACCCGGCTCCGAGGCAGGCGTGCCGCCGGGGAGGGCGCCACCTAGTCGAGGCGGCCGGTCGCGGGGGAGTCGGGCCTACCTCACTTCGGGTCCGGCGGCGGACGCCGGGTCTACCCTGATCCGGAACACCACGTCTACCTCGCTCCGGGGCCGGCAATGGACATCAGGTGTGCCCGGCTCCAAGACAAGAGGTCTACCTCGCTCCTGGGAGGGCGGCGGACACCGGGTCGACCCAGCACCTAGGCCGGCGGGTCCACGGGGAGGGCGCCGCAGAGTCGAGTCTGCCGATCGCAAGGGCAACGGGTCTACCACGCTCAGGGTCCGGCGGCGGACACTGAGTCTACCCGGATCCGGAAACACCAGGTCTACCTCGCTCCGGGGAAAGGGGCGGACACCAGGTCGACCCAGCTCCTAGGCCGGCGTGCCGCCAGGGATGGCGCCGCCAAGTCGAGGCGGACTGTGGTGGGGGCGAGGGGTCTGCTTTGCTACGGGGAGGGTGGCGGACTCCAAGTCAACCTGACTCTGGGGCCGGCGTGCTGCCAGGGAGGGCGCTGCACAGTCGAGGCGGCCAGTCGCGGGGGCGACGGATCTGCCTCGCTACGAGGAGGGCGGCGGACACCGGGTCTGCTCGGCTCCAGAACATCAGATCTACCTCGCTCCGGGGCCGGCGGCGGACATCAGGTCTACCCGGCTCCGGGACAACAGGTCTACCTCGCTCTGAGGGAAGGCGGCGGACACCGGGTCGACCCATATCCTACGCCGGAGTCGCCCAATCGCAAGGGCAACGGGTCTGCCTCCTTCCGGGCAGGGGGGCAAACATCGGGAAGACCCGGCTTTTAGGCCAGAGGGCCGTCGGGTAGGGTGTCGCCGAGTCAGCTGGTCACAAGGGCAACAGGTCTACCTCGGTTTGGGACCGGCGGCTGACACCAGGTCTACCCAACTCTGGAACAACGGGTCTACCTCACTGCGGGGAGCGCGGCGGACACTGGGTCGACCTGGCTCCGGGGCCGGCGTGCCGCCAGGGAGGGCGCCGTTGAGTCGAGGCGCCCGGTCGCGGAAGCAACGGGTCTGCCTCGCTCCTGGCAGGGCGGCGGACACCGGGTCGGCCCGGCTCCTAGGCCGGCAGGTCGCTAGGGAGGGCGGCGCCGAGTCGAGGCGGCCATTCGCAAGGGGCAATGCATCTGCCTCACTCCGGGAATGGCAGCGGACACCGGGACGTCCCAGCTTCGGGGCCGGCGGGCCGCCAGGGAGGGCACCGCCGAGTCGGCCAGTCTCGGGGGCAGCGGGTCTACCTCGCTCCGGGGCCAGCGGAGGACACCAGGTCTACCCGGCTCCGAAACAACAGGTCTACCTCGCTCCGGGGCCAGCGGCGGACATCAGGTCTACCCGGCTTCCGGACAACAGGTGTACCTCGCTCTTGGGAGGGCAACAGACACCGGGTCGACCCGGCTCCGGGGCTGGCGTGCCGCCGGAGAGGGCGCCGCCAAGTCGAGGCAGCTGGTCGCCGAGGCAAGGAGTCTGCCTCGGCTCAGGAAAGGGCGGCGGACATCAGGACGACCCGGATCCTAGGCCGGCGGGCCGCCGCGAAGCGCGCCGCCGAGTGGGCCGGTCGCAGGGGCAGCGGGTCTACCTCGCTCTGGGGTCATCGGCAGACACCGGGTCTGCCCGGCTCCGGAACATCAGATCTACCCTCGCTCCAGGGCCGGCGGCAGACGTCAGGTCTACCCGGCTCCGGGACAACAGGTCTACCTCGCTCCGAGGGAAGGCGGCGGACACCAGGTCGACCCGTATCCTAGGCCGGAGTCGCCCAATCGCAAGGGCAACGGGTCTGCCTCCTTCCGGGCAGGGGGGCAAACACCGGGAAGACCCGGCTTTGGGGCCAGCGTACCGCCGGGGTGGGCGCCGCCGAGTCAAGGCGGGTCCGTAGCGGGGGCGACGGGTCTGCCTCGCTTCGGGGTAGGCGGCGGACATCAGGTCTACCAGGCTCTGGGACAAAAGGTCTACCTCTCTCCGTGGAGGGCGGTGGACACCAAGTCGACCCGGCTCCGGGGCCAGGGTATCGCCAAAGAGAACGCCGTCGAGTCGAGGCGGCCGGTCGGCACGGGCAACGGGGTTTACCTCGCTCCGGGGCCGGCGGCGGACACCAGGTCTACCCAACTCCGGAACAAGAGGTCTACCTCGCCCCGGGGCCGGCGGTGGACATCAGGTCTACCCGGCTCCAAGACAAAAGGTCTACCTTGCTTCGGGGAGGGCAAAGGACATGGGGTTGACCCGGATCCTAGGCCGGCGGGTCGCTGGGAAGGGCGGCGCCGAGTTGAGGCGGCCGGACGCAAGGGCAACGGGTCTACTTCGCTCCGGGGCCGGCGGCAGACATCAGGTCTACCCGGCATCGGGACAACAGGACTACATCGTTCCGGGGAGTTTGGCGGAAACCGGGTCGACCCGGCTTTGTGGCCGACGTGCCGCCAGGGAGGGCGCCGCCAAGTCGAGGCGGCTGGTGGCGGGGGCGACGGTTCTGCCTTGCTACGGGGAGGGTGGCGGAAAAGGGTCGACCAGGCTCCATCGAGGGCGTGCCTCCGGGGAGGGCGCCGCTGAGTTGAAGCAGCTGGTCGCAAGAGGCAACAGGTCTGCCTCGCTCCAAGGATGGCGGCTGACTCCGGGTCAACCCTGGTTCGGGGTCGGCGTGCCGCCGGGGAGGGCGCCGCCGAGTCGTGGTGGCCGGTCGCGAAGGCGACGGGTCTGCCTCGCTCCGGGGCTGGCGGCGGACACCAGGTCTTCCCGGCTGAAGAACAACAGGTCTATCTTGCTCCGGAGCCGGCGGCGGACATCGGGTCAACCCAGCTCTAGGGACGCGCGTGCTGCCAGAGAGGGCGCCGCCGAGACGAGGCGGCCGGTCGCGGGTGCAAACGATCTGCCTCGCTCTGGGGAGGGAGGCGGACAAAGGGTCAAACCGGCTCCGGAACCGGCGTGTCGCCAAGGATGACGCCGCCAATTCGAGGCGGCCAGTCGCGGGGGGCAATTTGTCTGCCTCGCTCCTTGGCCGGCAGCGGACATCAGGTCTACCCGGCTCCGGGACAAAAGTTCTACCTCTCTCCGGGGAGGGCGGTGGACACCGGGTCGACCCGGCTACGAGGCCAGGGTGCCGTCGGAGTGGACGCCGGCGACTCGAGGTGGCTGGTCGCAGGTGCAACGTGTTTGCCTCTACCCGGGAAGGGCGCCGGACACCTGTTCGACCTGACACCGGGGCCGGCGTGCTGCCGTAAAAGGCGACGCCGACTCGAGGCGGCTGGTCGCGTGGGGCGACAGGTCTGACTCGCTACGGCAGGGCAGCAAACAGTGTGTGGACCCGGCTCCGGAGCCGGCGTGTCGCCGGGGAGGGCGCCGCCAAGTCGAGGCGGTCGGTCGCGGGCCCAACGGGTCAGCCTCGCTCCGGGGCCTGCGGCTAAACCAGGTCTACCCGGCTCCGGAACAACAGGTCTACCTCACTCCGGGGCCGGCGGCGGACATCAGGTTTATCCGGCTCCGGGACAACAGGTCTACCTCTCTCCAAGGAGGGCAGTGAACACCGAATCGACCCGGCAACGGGGCCAGGGTGCCGTCGAAGAATACGCCGCTGAGTCGAGGCGGCCGGTAGCGGGTTCAACGTGTCTGCCTCGCTCCGGGGAGGGCAGCGGACATCGGGTCATCCCGGCTCCAGTGCCGGAGTTCCACCGGGGAGGGCGCCGCAGAGTTGAGGTGGCCGGTCGGGGGCAACGGTTTTACCTAGCTCCGGGGCCGGCGGCGGACATCAGGTCTGCCTGGCTCCGGGACAACGGGTCTGCCTTGCGCCGGAGAGGGCGGCGGACATCGTGTCGGCCCGGCTCCGGGGTTGGCGTGCCGTCGGGGAGAGCGCCGCCGAGTCGAGGCGGCCGGTCGCGGGGGGCAAGAAGTCTGCATCGCTCCAGGCAGGGCAGCGGACATTGTGTGGGCCCGGCTCCGGGGCCGGCGTGTCGTCGGGGAGGACGCCGCCGAGTCGAGGTGGCCAGTGGCGGGGGGCGACAGGTCTGCCTTGCTACGGGGAAGGCAGAGGACACCGGTTCTACTCGGCTCCAAGGCCAGGGTGCCGCAGGAGAGGACGCCACCGAGTCGAGGGGCCCGGTCGCATGGGGCAACGAGTCGACTTCGCTCCGGGGCCGGCGGCGGACATCAGGTCTACCCGGCTGCAGGACAAGAGGTCTACCTCGCTCCAGGGAGGGTGGCGGACACCGGGTCAACCCGGCTCCGAGGTCAGCGTGCCGCCCGGGAGGGCGCCGCCGAGTCGAGGCGGTTGGTCAGAGAGGGCGAAAGGACTGCCTCGCTCTGGGAAAGGCGGCGGACACCGGGTCCTAGCGGCTCCGGGACAGGTGTTCCGCCAAGGTGGGCGTCGCCGAGTCGAGGATGTCGGTCGCAGGGGCAACGGGTCTACATCGCTGCGGGTCCAGCGGAGGACACCAGGTCTACCCGGCTCTGGAACAACAGCTCTACCTTGGTCCGGGGCCGGCGGCGGACATCAGGTCTACCCTGCTCCAAGACAACAGGTCTACCTCGCTCCAAGGCAGGCGGCACACATCAGGTGTACCCGGCTCCGGGGCAACAGGTCTACCTCTCTCCGGGGAGGGCGGCGGAAACCGCATCGAAACGGCTCCTGGGCCAGGGTGCCGGCGAAGAGGGCGTCGCTGAGTCGAGGAGGCCAGTTGCGAGGGCAACGGGTCTTCCTCGCTCCGGGGAGGGCGGCGGACACGGGGTCGACCCGGCTCCGAGGCCTGCGTTCCGCCGAGGAGGGCGCCGCCAAGTCGAGGCCGCCTGTCGCGGGGGTAACGGGTGTGCCTTGCTCTGGGCAGGGCAGCGTACAACGGGTTGACCCGGCTCCTAGGCCGGCGTGACAACAGGGAGGGCACCACCGAGTGGGCCGGTCGCAAGGGCAACGGGTCTACCACGCTTCGAGGCTGGCGGCGGACACCAGGTCAAACCCGGCTCCGGGTCAAAAGGTCTACCTCGCTCCGGTGAGGACAGTGGACACCGGTGGACCTGGCTCCAGGGCAGGCGTGCCGCCAGGAAGGGCGCCGCAGAGTTGAGGCGGCCGGTCAGGGGCAACGGTTTTACCCAGCTCTGGGGCCGGCGGCAGACATCAGGTCTGCCTGGCTCCGGGACAACGGGTCTGCCTCGCGCCGGGGAGGGCGGCGGACATCGTGTCGGCCCGGCTCCGGGGTTGGCATGCCGTCGGGGAGGGCGCCGCAGAGTGAGGAGGCCGGTCGCTTGGGCAACAGGTTGCCCTCGCTACGGGGAGGGCGCGGACACCGGGTCGACACGGCTCTGGAACGGGCGTGCTGCCGGGGATGACGCCGCCGAGTCGAGGTGGCCGGTCGCGAGGGGGCAAGGTGTCTGTCTGCTACGGGGAGGGCGGCGCCCCTGGGGTCGAGCCGGCTCTGGGGCGGCCGTGCTGCCGAAGAGGAAGCCGCCGAGTCGAGGCAGCCGGTCGCGGGGGCAACTTGTCGACCTCGCTCCGGGGCTGGCAGCAGACATCAGGTCTACCCGGCTCCGGGACCAACAGTTCTACCTCTCTCCGCGGAGGGCGGCGAACACCGGGTCGAACCGGCTCCGAGACCAGGGTGCCGCCGAAGACAACGCCGCCGAGTCGAGGCGGCCGGTCGCAGGTGCAAATGGTCTTGCCTTGACCCGGGGAAGCGGCGAACACCATGTTGGCCCCGCTCCGGGACGGGCGTGCCGCCGGGGACGGCACCGCCGTGTCGAGGCGACCGGTCGCGGGTGGCAGCAAGTCTGCATCGCTCCAGGCAGGGCAGCGGACATTGTGTGGACCCGGCTCCGAAGCCGGCGTGTCACTGGGGAGGTCGCAGCCAAGTTGAACCGGCCGGTCGCGGGCGCAAAGGGTCTGCCTCGCTCCAGGGCCGGCGGTGGACACCAGGTCTACCCGGCTCCGGGATAACAGGTCTACCTCGCTCAAAGGAGGGCGGCGGACACCTGGTACACCCGGCTCCAGGGCCAACGTGTCGCCGGGGATGGCGCCGTCGAGTCGAGGCGGCTAGTCGCGGGGGCAACGGGTCTGCCTCGCTCCGGGGAGGGTGGCGGACACCGGGTCGACCCGACTCCGGGGCGGACGTGCCGCCGGGGAGGGCGCCGCCGTGTCGAGGCAGCCTGTCGCGAGGTACGACGGGTCTGCCTTGCTACAGGGAGGGCGGCGTACACCGGGTCGACCGGCTCCGGGGTTGGCGTGCCGTCGGGGGAGGGCGCCACAGAGTTGAGGAGGCCGGTCGCGGGGGCAATGGGTTTGCCTCGCTATGGGGAGGGCGGCGGACACCGGGTCGACCCAGCTCCGGGGCGTGCGTGCCGCCGGGGAGGGTGCCGCAGAGTCGAGGCGGGCCGGTCCGCGGGGGCAACGCGTCTTCCTGGCTCCAGGGCCGGCGGCAGACACCAGGTCTACCCGCCTCCGGAACAACAGGTCTACCTTGCTCCGGGGACTGCAGTGGACATCAGGTTTACCTGGCTCCGGGACAACAGGTCTACCTCGCTCCGGGGACAGCGGCGGACATCAGGTTTTCTTGGCTCCGGGACAACAGGTCTACCTCGCTCCGTGGCCGGCGGCAGCCACCGGGTCGACCCGGCTCCAGGGACGGGCGTGCCACCGAGGAGGGCGCCGCCGAGTCGAGGCGGACAGTCGCAGAGGCAACGGGTCTGCCTCACTACGGGGAGGGCGGTGGAGACCGGGTCGACACGGCTTCGGAATCGGCGTGCTGCCGGGGATGACACCGCCGAGTCGAGGCGGCCGGTCGTGGGAACGACGGTTCTGCCTCTCTTTGGGGAGGGCGGCGGAAACCAGGTCGTCCCGGTTCTGGGGCCCGCGTGCCGCCGTGGAGTGCGCCGTCGAGTCGAGGCGGCAGGTCGCGGTGTTTACGAGTCTGCTTCGCTCCGGGGAGTGTGGCAGATACCGGGTCGTCTCGGCTCCAGTGCAGGCCGGGGAGGGCACCGCAGAATCGAGGTGGCCGGTCGCGAGGCAATGGGTTTGCCTTGCTACGGGGATGGCGGCGGACACCGGGTCGACCCAGCTCCGGGGCGTGCGTGCTGCCGGGCAGGGTGTCGCAGAGTCGAGGCGGCCGGTCGCGGGGGCAACGCGTCTTCCTGGCTCCAGGGTCAGCAGCAGCCACCAGGTCTACCTGGCTCCGGAACAACAGGCCTACCTCGCTCCGGGGACGGAGGCGGAAATCAAGTTTACCTGGCTCCGGGACAACAGGTCTACCTCGCTCCGGGGCCGGCGGCAGCCACCGGGTCGACCCGGCTCTAGGGACGGGCGTGCCGCCGAGGAGGACGCCGCCGAGTCGAGGTGGCCGGTGGCGGGGGGCGACAGGTCTGCCTCGCTACGGGGAAGGCAGCGGACACCAGGTCGACCCGGCTCCAAGGCCAGGGTGCCGCAGGAGAGGACGCCGTCGAGTCGAGGCGGCCAGTCGTGAGGGGTAACGGTTCTGCCTCGCTCCAGGGAGAGCGGCGGACACCGGGTCGACCCGGCTCCAAAGCAGGCGTTCCAACAGGCACGGCGCCGCCAAGTCGAGGCGCCTGGTCGCATGGGGCAACGAGTCGACTTCGCTCCGGGGCCGGCGGCGGACATCAGGTCTACTCGGCTGCGGGACAAGAGGTCTACCTCGCTTCGGGGAGGGCAGCGGACACCGGGTCAACCCGGCTCCGAGGTCAGCGTGCCGCCCGGGAGGGCGCCGCCGAGTCGAGGCGGATGGTCACGGAGGGAGAAAGGACTGCCTCGCTCCGGGAAGGGCGGCGGACACCGGGTCCTAGCGGCTCCGGGGCGGGTGTGCTGCCAAGGTGGGCGCCACCGAGTCGAGGATGTCAGTTGCAGGGGCAACGGGTCTACATCGCTGCGGGTCCAGCGGCGGACACCAGGTCTACCCGGCTCCGGAACAACAGCTCTACCTTGGTCCGGGGCCGGCGGCGGACATCAGGTCTACCCTGCTCCAAGACAACAGGTCTACCTCGCTCCAAGGCAGGCGGCACACATCAGGTGAACCCGGCTCCGGGGCAACAGGTCTACCTCTCTCCGGGGAGGGCGGCGGAAACCACGTCGAAACGGCTTCCTGGGCCAGGGTGCCGGCGAAGAGGGCGTCGCCGAGTCGAGGAGGCCAGTTGCGAGGGCAACGGGTCTGCCTTGCTCTGGGGAGGGCGGCCGACACGAGGTCGACCTGGCTCCGAGGCCATCGTGCCGCCAGGGAGGGCGCCGCCAAGTCGAGGCCGCCGGTCACGGGGGTAACGGGTGTGCCTCGCTACGGGGAGAGCGGCAAACACCGGGTCGACCCGACACCGGGGTTGGCATGTCGCCGGAGAGGGCGCCGCCTAGTTGAGGCGGCCGGTCGTGGGTGCAATGGATCTAGCGATCTCCGGGGCCGGCGGCGAACACCAGGACTACCCGGCTCCGGAACAACAGGTCTACCTCGCTCCGGGGACGGCGGCGCACATCAGGTTTTCCCAGCTCGGGACAACAGGTCTACCTCGCTCCAGGGAGGGCGGCAGACACCGGGTCGACACGGCTCCGGGACGGGCATGCCGTCGGGGAGGGCATTGCCAAGTCGACTTTCTTGGTCGCGGATGCAACGTGGCTGCCTCGTCTCGGGGAGGGCGGCGAACACCGGGTCGTCTCGACTCCAGGACAAGGGGTCTGCCTCGCTCCGTGGAGGGCGGTGGACACCGGGTCGACCCGGCTCCGGGGCCGGCGTGTCGTCGTGGAGGGCGCAGCCGAGTCGAGGCATTCGGTCGCGGGGGGCAAGGTGTCTGCCTCGATACGGGGAGGGCGGCGGACACCGGGTCGACCTGACACAGGGGCCGGCGTGCTGACTCGAAGCGGATGGTCGCAAGGGGTGACAGGTCTGACTCGATACGGGGAGGGCGGCGGACACCGGGTCAACCCGGCTCCAAGGACAGGGTGCGTCCGGAGAGGACGCCGCCGAGTCGAGTCAGCCGGTGTCGGGTGCAACGGGTTTACCTCGCTCTTGGGCCGGCGGCGGATATCAGGTCTACCTGGCTCCGGGACAACGGGTCTGTTTCACTCCGGGGAGGGCAGCGGACATCGGGTCAGCCCAACTCCGGGGTTAGCATGCTGTTGGGGATGGTGCCACAGAGTCGAGGCGGCCGGTCACGGGGGCGACGGGTTTGCCTCGCTACGGGGAGGGCAGCAGCCACCGGGTCGACCCGGATCCGGGACGGGCGTTCCGTCGGGGAGGGTATCGCCAAGTCGAGGCGCCTGGTCGTGGGGGCACAAGTCTACCTCGCTCCGAGGACGGCGGCGGTGGACACCAGGTCTACCCAGCTCTGGGACAAAAGGTCTACCTCGCTCAAGGGAGGGCGGCGGAAACCGGGTCTACACCGCTATGGGGCCAGGGTGCTGCCGGAGTGGACGCCGCCGAGTCGAGGCGGCTGGTCGCAAGGGCAACGGGTCTGCCTCGCCTCGGGAGGGCGGCGAACACCAGGTCGTCCCGGCTCCGGGGCAGGCGCACCGCCTGGTAGGACGCCGCCGAGTCTAGGCGATGGTCGCGGAGGGCGAAAGGACTGCCTCGCTCCGTGGAGGGTGGCGGACACCGGGTCCTCCCGGCTCCGGGTGGGCCTGCAGCCGGGTGGGCGCCGCCGAGTCGAGGCTGTCGGTCGCAAGGGCAACGGGTCTACATCGCTCCCGGGTCCGGCGGCGGACACCAGGTCTACCCGGCTCCGGAACAACAGCTCTACCTTGCTCCGGGTCCGGCGGCGGACATCAGGTCTACCCTGCTCCGGGGCAACATGTCTACCTCTCTCCGGGGAGGGCGGCGAACACCGGGTCGACCCGGCTACGGGGCCAGGGTGCCGCAGGAGTGGACGCCGCCGAGTGGAGTCGGCCGGTCGTGGGTGCAACGTGTCTGCCTCGCCCCGGAGAGGACGGCGGACACCAGGTCCACCTGGCTCCAAAGCCGGCGCGCCACCAGGGAGGGCGCAGCCAAGTCGAGGCGGCCGGTCGCGGGTGCGATGGGTCTGCCTCGCTCTGAGGACGTTGGACAGCAGGTTGACCCGACTCCAGGGCGGACGTGCCGCCGTGGAAGGCGCCGCCGCGTCGAGGCGGTCGGTCAAGGGGTGCGACGGGTCTGCCTCGCTACGGGTCGGGCTGTGGAAACCGGGGCGACCCGAACCCGGGGTTGGCGTGTCGCCGGGGAGGGCGCCGCCTAGTTGAGGCGACCGGTCGCGGGCGCAACAGGTCTACCGATATCCGGGGCCAGCAGCGCACCCCAGGTCTACCCGGCTCCGGAACAACAGGTCTACCTCGCTCCGGGGACAGCAGCGGACATCAGGTTACCTGGCTCCCGGACACCAGGTCTACCTCGCTCCGGGGAGGGCGGCAGCCACCGGGTCGACCCGGCTCCGGGGCTGGCGTGCCGCCGGGGAAGACGCCGCCGAGTCGAGGTGGCCTGTCGCGGGGGGGAAAGGTGTCTGCCTCGATACGGGGATGGCGGCGGACACCGGGTCGACATGACACCAGGGCCAGCATGCTGCCGTAGAGGGCAACACCGACTGGAGGCGGCCGGTCGCGGAGGGGCAACAGGTCTGCTTTGCTCCAAGGAGTGCGGCGGACACCGGGTCGTGCCGGCTCCAAGGCGGGCGTGCCGCCGAGGGGTGGCGCCGCAGAGTCGAGGTGGCCGGTCGCGGGGGCAACGTGTCTACCTCGCTCCAGGGTCGGCGGCGGACACCAGGTCTACCTGACTGCGGGACAACCAGTCTACCTCGCTCTGGGGAGGGCGGCGGACACCGGGTCAACCCGGGTCCAGGGCCGGCGTGCCGCCAGGTAGGGTCGCCAGCCGAGACAGGCGGATGGTCGCGGAGGGCGAAAGGACTGCCTCGCTCCGGGGAGGGCCAGCCGCCGGGGTGGGCGCCGCCGAGTCGAGCTGTTGGTCGCAGGGACAACGGGTCTACATCGCTCCGGGTCCAGCATCGGACACTAGGTCTACCCGGCTCCGGAACAACAGCTCTACCTTGCTCCGGGGCCGGCGGCGGATATCAGGTCTACCCTGCTCCAAGACAACAGGACTACATTGCTCTGGGGAGGGGCGGGCGGACATCGGGCCTACACGGCTCTGGGGCCGGCGTGTTGTCGTGAAGGGCGCCGCCGAAACGAGGCAGTCAGTCGCGGGGGGCGACGGGTCTGCCTCGCTACGGGGAGGGCGGCAGAATCCGGGTCGACCCCGGTTCCATGGCCGGCGTGTCACCGGGGAGGGCGCCGCAGGTCGAGGCAGCCTGTCGCGGGGTACAACAGGTCTGCCTCTCTACGGGAAGGGCGGCGTACACAGGGGTCGACCCGACAACGGGCTTGGCGTGCTGCCGGGCGAGGGCGCTGCCTAGTCGAGGCCGGTACCCGGTCGCGGGCACAACGTGTCTACGATCTACCCGGCTCCAGAACAACAGGCCTACCTCGCTCCAGGGTCAGCAGCGGACATCAGGTTTTCCCGGCTCCGGGACAACAGGTCTACCTCGCATCCGAAGAGGGCGGCGGACACCGGGTTGACCTGACTCCGGGGCCGGCGTTGTCGCTGTGGAGGGCGCCGCCGAGTCGAGGCAGTCGGTCGCGGGTGGCGATGGGTCCTGCCTTGCTACTGGGAGGGCGCAGACACTGGGTGGACCCGACTCCGGGGCCAGCATTTCGCCGGGTGGAGGGCGTCGCCGAGTCGAGGTGGCCGGTTTGCGGGCGGCAACGGGTCTACCGAATCTCCGGGGCCGGCAGCGGACACCAGGTCTACCCCGGCTCCGGAACAACAGGTCTACCTCGCTCCGGGACGGCGGAGGGAATCAGGTTTACCCGGCTCCGGGTGCAACAGGTCTACCTCGCTCCTGGGGCCAGCGGCGGACATCACGTCTACCCGGCTCCGGGACAACAGGTCTACTTCTCTCGGGGGAGGGCGGAGGACCCCGGGTCGATCAGGCTTAGGGGCCAGGGTGCCGCCCTGAGATGCGCCGCCGAGTCGAGGTGGCCGGTTGCTGGGCGCAACGGGTCTACCGATCTCCGGGGCCGGCAGCGGACATCAGGTCTACCCGACTCTGGGACAAAGGTCTACTTCTCTCCGGGGAGGGCGGGAGGACCCCGGTCGAACCGGCTTCTTAGGGGCCAGGGTGCCGCCTCAGATGCGCCGCCAAGTCGAGGCGGCCAGTCGCGAGGCGCAACGGGTCTGCCTCTCTCCGGGGAGGGCAGCGGACACCGGTCGACCCGGCTCCGGTGCGGGCATAAAGCCAGGAAGGGCGCCGCCAAATAGCAACAAGTCTACCTCGCTCCAGGGCCAGCGGCGGACATCAGGTCTACCCAGCTGTGGGACAACAGGTCTACCTCGCTCCAGGGAGGGCGGCGGACACCGGGTCAACCTGGCTGAGGGGCCGGCGTGCCGCCGGAAAGGGCGCCGCCGAGTCAAGGCGGCTGTTCGCGGGGGCAATGGTCTGCCTTGCTCCAGGCAGGGCGGCGGGACACCGGGTCGACTCGGCTCTACGGCCGGCGTGCCGCCGGGGAGGGCGCCGTCGCGTCGGCCAGGTCGCAAGGGCAACGGGTCTACCTCGCTCCGAGGCTGGGGGCGGACACCAGGGTCTACCCGGCCCGGAAACAACAGGTCTACCTCGCTCAGTGGTTGACGGCGGACACTAGGTCTAACCGGGCTCCGGGAAAACAGGTCTACGTTTCTCAAGGGAGGGCAGCGGACACCAGGCGACTCGACTCTGGGGTCGGCGTGTCGGCCGTGGAGGGGGCTGCCGAGTCGAGGGGGCTGGTTCGCGGGTTGCAAGCGATCTACCTCGCTCCGGGGCCGGCGGGCGGACATCAGGTCTACCCGGCTCAGGGACAACAGGTCTGCATCTCTCTGGGAAGTGCGGCGAACACCGGGTCGACCCGGCTCCTAGGCCGGAGGTGCCGCCAGGGAGGGTGCCACCGAGTTGGCCAGTCGCAAGGGCAACAGGTCTACCTTGCTTCGATGCTGGCGGCCGATACCAGGTCTACCCGGTTCTGGGACAACAGGTCTGCCTATCGTCGGGGAGGGCGGTGGACATCAGGTCTACCTGGCTATGGGGACGGCGTGCTGACATGTAGAGCGCCGCGGGTCTGCTTCGTTTCGGGGAGGGCGGCGAACACTGGGTCGGCACCAGGTCGACTTGGCTTTGGGTCCGGCATGCCGCCGAGAAGGGCACCGCCGAGTCGAGGCGTCTTGTTGCGGGTAGCGACACAACTGCCTTGCTCCAGGGAGGGCGGCAGACACCGGGTCAACCCGGCTGAGGGGCCGGCATGACGCCTGAAAGGGCTCCGCCGAGTCAAGGTGGCCGGTCGCGGGGGGCAATGGATCTGCCTTGCTCCAGGCATGGCGGCGGACCACCGGGTCGACTCGGCTCCAGGGCTGTCGTGGCCAGCCGGGGAGGGTCGCCCATCGAGTCGGCCGGTCGCAAGGGCAACGGGTCTACCTCGCACCGAGGCTGGGGGCGGACACCAGGTCTACCCGGCACCAGAACAACAGGTCTACCTCGCTCTGGGACCGGCGGCGGATATCAGGTCTACCCGGCTCCGGGACATAGGTATACATCGCTCCGGGGAGGGCGGCGGACACCGGGTCAACCCGGCTTAGGGGCTAGGGTGTCACTGGAGAGGGCGCCGCCCAATCAGGGTGGCCGTTCGCGAGGGCAAAGAATTTACCACGCTCCAGGGCCGGCGGCGGACACCAGGTCTACCCAGCTCCGGTAAAACAGGTCTACCTCGCTCCGGGGAGGGCAGCGAACACCGGTTCGACCCGGCTCCAGGGTGGGCGTGCCGCCGGGGAGGGCGTCGCCGGGTCGAGGCGGATTGTCGCGGGGGCGAAAGGTCTGCCTCGCTACAGGGAGAGCGGCGGACATCGGGTCGACCCAGCTGAGGGGTCGGCGTGTCGTCGGAGCGGGCGCCGCAGAGGTCAGCCCGGTCGCTGGGCAACGGGTCTGCCTCGCAACGGGAAGGGCGGAGGACACCGGGTCGACGCGGATCCATGGCGGACGTGCCGCCCGGGAGTGCGCTGCTGAGTTGAAGGCGGCCGTTCGCACGGCAACGGGTTTTACCTCGCTCCGGGGTCGGCCGCGAACATCAGGTCTACCCGGCTCCGAGACAACGGGTCCTGCCTTGCTCCGGGGGAGGGCGGCAAACAACAGGGTTGACTCGGCCCCGGGGTCGGCGGCGCGCCGGGAGGGCGCTGCCCGAGTCGATGCTGCCGGTCGCTGGTGGAAACGTGTCTTCCTCGCTCCAGGGAGGGCGGCGGACGTCGGGTCGACCCGGCTTCAGGGCGGACGTGCCGCCGGGGGAGGGCGCCGCCGAGTTGAGACGGCCGGTCGCGGGGGCAACGGGTTTACCTCGTACCGGGGCCGGCCGCGGACATCAGGTCTACTTGGCTCTGGGACAACGGATCTGCCTCGCTCTGGGGAGGGCGGCGGACATCGGGTCGGCCCGACTCCGGGGCAAGCGTGCCGCCGAAGAGGGCGTTGCTGAGTCGAGGCGGCCGATCTCGAGGGCGACGGTTCTGCCTCGCTACAGGGAGGGAGGCGGACACCGGGTCGACCCGGCGCTGGGGCGGGCGTGCCGCCTGGTAGGGCACCACCGAGTCGAGGAGGCCGTTCATGGGGGCAACGGGTCTACCTCGCTCCAGGGCCGGCGGCGTACACCAGTTCTACCTGGCTCCGGGACAACAGGTCTGCCTCGCTCCGGGGAGGGCGGCGGACACCCGGTCCACCGGGCTCCGGGGCATGCCTGCTGCCGGGGAGGGCGCTGCACAGTCGAGTCGGCCGGTAGTGGGGGCAACGGGTCTACTTTGCTCCGGGGACGGCGGCGGACACCAGGTCGACCCGGCTGAGGGGCCGGCGTGGAGCCAGAGAGGGCGCCACCTAGTCGGCCGGTCGCAAGGGCAACGGGTCTACCTCGCTCTGGCGAGGGCAGCGGACAAAGGTTCGACACGGCTCCGGTACTGGCGTGCCGCCGGGCATGGCGCCGCCAAGTCGAGGCGGAAGGTTGCTGGGGCAATGAATCTGCCTCGCTCCGGGGAGGGCGGCGGACATCGGTTCGACGCGGCTTTGGTACCGGCGTGCCGCCGGGCATGGCGCCGCCAAGTCGAGGCGGAAGGTCGCTGAGGCAACGAATCTGCCTCGCTCTGGGGAGGGCGGCGGACACGGGGTCGACCCGGCTCCGGGGCGGGTGTGTCGCCGGGGAGGGCGTCGCCGAGTCGAGGATGTCGGTCGCAAGGGCAACGGGTCTACCTCGCTACGGGGCCGTTGGTGGACACCAGGTATACCCTGCTCCGGGACAATAAATCTACATCGCTCCGGGGAGGGCGGCGGACATCGGGTCGACCCGGCTGAGGGGCCGGCGTGCCGCCGGAGAGGGCGCCACCAAGTCGAGGCGGCCGATTGCGGGGGCAACGGATCTGCCTCGCTCCGGGCAGGTCGGCGGACACAGGGTCGACCCGGCTCCTAGGACGGCGTGCCGCCAGGGAGGGCGCCACCGAGTTAGCCGGTCGCAAGGGCAACAAGTCTACCTCGCTTCGAGGCTGGCGGTGGACACCAGGTCTACCAGGCACCGGAACAAGAGGTCTACCTTGCTCCGGGGCCGGCGGCACACATCAGGTCAACCCTGCTCCGGGACAACAGGTCTACCTCCCTCCGGGGAGGGTGGCGGACACCCAGTCTACCCGGCTCCGGGGCCAGGGTGCCGCCAAGAAGGGCGCCGCCGAAGTGAGGCGGCAGTTCGCGGGGGCAACGGGTCTACCTTGCTCCAGGGCCGGTGGCGGACATTAGGGCTACCTGGCTCCGGGACAACAGGTCTACCTCGCTACGGCGAGGTCGGCGGACACCGGGTCGGCCCGGGTCCAGGGATGGCGTACCGCCGGAGAGGGCGCTGCAGAGTCGAGGCGGCCGGTTGCGAGGGCGACGGTTCTGCCTGGCTACAGGGAGGGCGGCGGACACCGGGTCGACCCGGCGCCGGGGCGGGCGTTCCGCCGAGGAGGGCGCCGCCGAGTCGAGGCGGCAGTTCACGTGGGGAAACGGGTCTACCTCGCTCCAGAGCCAGCGGCGTACACCAGGTCTACCCGGCTCCGGGACAAAAGGTCTGCTTCGTGCCGAGGGGGCGGCAAACATCAGGTCGACCCGGCTCTGGGGCCGGCGTGCTGCCGTGCAGAGTGCCGAGGAGTTGAGGCGGTCATTCGCGGGGGGCAACAGTTCTGCTTTGCTCCAGGGAGGGCGGTGGATACTGCGTCGGCCCGGCTCCGGGGCGTGCGTGCCGCCAAAGAGGGTGCCGCCGAGTTGAGGCGGCCGGTCGCGGGGGCAACGGGTCTACCTCGCTCCAGGGCCGGCTGCGGAAACCTGTTCTCCCCGGCTCCAGGAGAACAGGTCTGTCTCGCTCCGGGGAGGGCGGCGGACATCGAGTCGACCCAGCTCCGGGGCCGGCGTGCCGCCGGGGATGGCGCCGCTGAGTTGAGACAGCCGGTCGCTGGGGCAACGGGTCTGCCTCGCTCCGAGGAGGGCGGCGGATACAGGGTTGACCTGGCTTCTAAGACGGCGTTCTGCCGGGGAGGGCGCCACCGAGTCGGCCGGTCGCAAGGGCAACGGGTCTACCTCGCTTTGAGGCTGGCGGCAGACACCAGGTCTACCAGGCACCGGAACAACAGGTCTACCTCGCTCCGGAGCTGGCGGCGGACATCAGGTCAACCCAGCTCCGGGACAACAGGTCTAACTCCCTCCGGGGAGGGCGCCACCGAGTCAAGGCGGCCGTTCGTGGGGGCAACGGGTCTTTCTCGCTCCGGCGAGGGCGGCGGACACCAGGTCGAGCGAGGTTCGGGTCCGGCGTGCTGCCGGGAAGGGTGCCGCCGAGTCGAGGCGGCCGGTCGCGAGGGCGACGGTTCTGCCTCCGTACGGGGAGCCCGGCTCCGGGACTGGCGTGCCGCTGGGGAGGGTGCCGCAGAGTCGAGGCGGCCGGTTCTGCCTCGCTTCAGGGAGGGTGGCGGACACCAGGTCGAACCGGCGCCGGGGCCGGCGTGCTGCCACGGAGGGCGCCCCTGATTTGAGGCGGCCGGTCGCGGGGGCAACGGGTTTACCTCGCTCCGGGGCCGGCCGCAGACATCAGGTCTACCCGGCTCCGGGACATCGGGTCTGGCTAGCTCCGGGGAGGGTGGCGGACACCGGGTCGACCCGGCCCCGGGGACGGTGTGCCGCCGTGGAGGGTGTGTTATGGGTTATGTTTTGACTAGCTCCTCTCCCTACCCCCCACCATGGAGCTGCCGGCCCCTCCCCCGGGCTGTTTTATCTAGCCGGGTGTTTTTTCAGCTTTTGGGGCTTTTTGCCGCTGCTTCCGCTGCTCGCTGCTTTGGCTGCTGCTTGCCGCTGCTTCTGCTGTCCCCCTGCCCCCCTCCCCTCAGCTGCTCAGCTGCTTTTCTCCCCCTGGCTGCCTAAACTGCCCCTCTCCCTTTCCCCCCCCCATCCCTAAGATTTGCACCGGCTCCAGAGGACACGGATCTGAACTTCGGAGACCACCTCTGGAAGTCTGCCAAAGAAGCTCCGCTGCCCTTCCCGGCGAAGATCTGCTGAGTTCATCTCAATCTGGGTCTGTGCTGGGAAGTGTTTCTTTTGTATTTTGTTAATAAAAAGTTTTTTCCACTTTCCCCTGAAGAAAATTCTTTTCGAGCTTAGTGAAGGAAGGAATTGTAAGGGGGAAGGGGACCCTTTGGAGGTCTTTTTTCCTAAAATTTGTCCCAAACTTGGACAAATTATTTTGGTGGCCCGTACGGGGAAGCCAGAAAAAGTGGAAAAAACTTTATTCTAATAATATTTTGTTTTCAACTGTTGGTATTGGTATGTCTATTGAATCCAGAATGTCTTTTTGTTGTGGGAGCCTGCCTGTATGGGTGGTTATTAAGTTTCTTTGAAGTGTTAATACCGTTGTGGTCGTTGGGCTTGTTTACTTATCCAGAGATAGCTCCGGTGCTCTCTTTAATACGAAGTTTTTGTATTAAAGGGGTATTAACCAAAATACTCATCGGGCTAGGCTTGGTGATAATGGCATATAAGAGATTTATAAGAATGTTAGAATCGGCTTCAGGAATATATAAATCATGGCTTGTGTTATTTCTTAGAGGAGAAGCAGGAAAAGAGGATTTTCTGCCTTTATTTCCTTTCCTCTCCTCTGAATTAGTTACATCTGTATTAGAAAATATTCAGACCTCCCTGAATATTAAGGACATTATCTTTTTGGCAGTTAATTTGTTAAGTCTTTGTTGCACCATTTGCAGTTTATACAAAATTAAGGCCGAGATTTCTAAAGGGGCTGGGAGGACTCCTGATTTGGGAGTCAAGCTGGGCAGGAGGAATTTTGAGTGGAATGGCAAATGGGAGAAAATGGGCCAGATTTTAAAGGAGTTTTCTGACCCCATAATTTGGGAATTCCCATCTGAACAAATTCAAGATCCAATTGAAGTTGCAAGGTACTTAAAGGGGAAATGCCAGGATGGTTCTAAAGAGAAAAGGATTATTGCAGTAAGCTGGGCCCTGGCACATGCATATCGCACCCTGCTAGGCACGATAGAGCAGGAGACAGAGAAGAGGAAACAGGGAGATAAATTATCCCCTATTCCAGTGACTCAAGTTGCAGCCAACCCCCTAGGCCAAAACCCAGCAGCTAAACTGGAGAACAAGCCCCAACCAATGGCTGTGGCTACTAGTACAAGAAGTGGGAAATGCACCAAGAAGACTGATAGGCTAGTGGAAGATGATGATGATGATGATGCTGGAGAGGGACCTTCAACACCTCCTGATGTAAAATCAGGAGTTAAAACAACTAATGGAAGAGCAGAGACTAATAATGAATCCCTTTCCCTGAAGGATCTTCGTGGTTTAAGAAAAGATTACACCCGGAGACCTGATGAATCTATTATCAGCTGGCTGGTTCGTCTCTGGGATGCAGCAGGGGAGGCCACAGTTTTGGATGGCTCTGAGGCGAGACATTTGGGGTCTCTGTCTCATGATCCTGTTATCGACCAAGGTGTGATGAGGGGAGCTAACCCTCAAAGCCTTTGGGCACGGGTCCTGGATAGCGTGGCACAAAGATATCTGTGTGCAGATGACTTATATGTGCAGCAGACCCGATGGAAAACCATAGAGCAGGGGGTTCAACGCCTCAGGGAAATGGCAGTAGCAGAAATTATTTTTTCGGATGATGTAACAACTAGAAATCCAGACCTGGTACCATGCACACCGCTGATGTGGAGAAAACTTGTGTGGCTTGGGCCACCTGAGTATGCGTCTGCCCTAGCGATAATGAAGAGAGATGAGGTGTATGAGACAGTACTCGATATGGCAAAGAAGCTTCGTGCATATGCGGATGCAGTACATGGCCCGACTCATGCTAGAATTGCAGCTGTGGAAACACGCTTGCGAGACTTTGAAGATAAAATAGAGAAAAATCATCGGAGACTCAGGGAGGAGATTAAGGAGGACCTCCTCCAAATTTCAGCTATACAGATTAGAAACCCTGGTACCCAACACGGACGTTACCCCAGTTGGGAGAGGAGGTACACTCCCCGAGCTGAATTGTGGTTTTTCTTGCGAGATTCTGGAGAGAACATGAGAAGATGGGATGGGAAGCCTACGGCTGCTCTGGCAAAACGAGTGCAAGATTTGAAGGAAGGAAAGATTGAAAGAGGAAGTTCCACCAAAAGGAAAGTCACTCCTGTTTCTCGCAGCCAAAGTGCTGAACATGATACTGATAATGACATGTCTGACACCCTTGAGGGAACCTCTAAGATGTATGCCCCAGAAAAGAAGGAGAAACAGGCTTAGAGGGGTCCTGCCTCTAGCCAGGGTGAGGCACCGGGGGATGCTCAGGGCTGGGGGGTCTCTGGCCGTGTCACACCGGGAGATGCATGCGGCTCACTTCCGTCTGGTTCTGTGGTGTCACAACACTGCCCTGGGTTCCACCAGGCCCTGTTGTGTCACGATGGGGCCTCGTGTTTGTGAAATTCTGTTGGAATTCAAAATGCAAGGAATTCTCACAACATTGGGCCTGTCAATCAAAGTCTAGAAAACAACACAGCATTTGCCCTGAGGCCTTGGGATAATCTTCCAACTTAGGTGCTAGAAGCGAAAATGTAGATTTAATACTCAAAGCAGAGATGTATTCAGATGAGAAAAAGTTCAGCTATAGAGTTTAAGATATAGAAAAAGTAGTTGCAGAAGAGACAAAAAGTCTTAGACTAGGTCTGTGTGCCAGAACTGGATTCGCTAAGAAAGGTCACACTTCAATTAGACTAAATTTCTTAGTTTTGAATTAAACATAAATATCTGTGTTGGCAGTGTTTTATTGGTGAATAAATCCTTAAAAGACCTTGTAGGCAGAAGTTTTGCAACTTCCAGCCATGCTGTTGACACTTGTGACAAGAACTCCCTTTTTTTGTAGAAGATAAGAAAAATCAACTGCACTTTGAAAAGCAACTGGAAGTCCTGTCTCCTGGCTGGGACCCCCAGAGATCCCTCCTATTGGCCTGGCCACCCCCAGAGACCCCTTCCTCTGCTTCTTGCAGGGCCTGACGGGGCTCCAGGAGAGCTGCGGAGGCACCAGGAGCGCCCGGAACTGCTCCCGAAATCCCAGTGTGACCCCGGCCCTTCCCCCACCCAGCCCTCACATTTGCCCCCAACCCTGGGCCCTAGCCACGCCCCCTTTTGGAGTTCTCCTCCTCCCGACCAATCAGATTGCTCGGTCACACTGTGGCCACGCCTCCTCATTGTTACCTCACAATGCAGGACGTTGGCTGCTCCGCCCCCACGCTTGTTCCTCGATGCCTATTGGCTAAAGCTAAAAGGGGCGGGGCTTGCTCCGGGTATATAAAGAGCCCCGGTGGCTCGGGTCGGGAGCAGCGGTGGCGGCGGCAGGAGGAGGAGACCCCGGGAGAGGAGCCCCGAGAAGCGCCAGGCGGAGACCCACGGGGCGGGCACAGATCCGCTCTGTGCCATCTGCCTGGCAACAAAGGGCGCGGAGACCCCACCCATGACTCCGCTCCACGGAGACCACCCCTTCGCCAGCGCACACCGCGATAAGCACAGATCACCCGGCCACCCCTGCATGGTGGAGAAAGACCGCGGTGACCTGACCCCCCCACATCTCCACACAGGATAACCACGGAGACACCCTGGTTTCCGGTTCTCTCCTTGGGGAGAGGAGGGTGGACCCAAACAGAGCTTCCCCCCGGGGGCAAGGAGAACGACGGACCCCAACAGAGCATAGCCCCGGGGGCAAGGACAACGATGGAGACCCACTGAGCATCCCCCCGGAGTCGAGGAGGACGACGGACCCCAACAGAGCATCCCCCCAGGGGCGAGGATGACGATGGACCCCGACAGAGCATCCCCCGGGGGCTAGGACGACGGACCCTGACAGAGCATTCCCCCGAGGGAGAGGAGGACGATGGACCCTGACAGAGCATCCCCCCGAGGGAGAGGAGGACGACGGACCCTGACAGAGCATCCCCCCAGGGACGAGGATGACGATGGACCCCGACAGAGCATCCCTCCGGGGACGAGGATGACGATGGACCCCGACAGAGCATCCCCCCGGGGGTGAGGATGACGATGGACTCGACAGAGCATCCCCCGGGGGCGAGGAGGACGGACCCCGACAGAGCATGCCCCTTCTTGAAGGCGACCAAGACAGCACAGCGTGCCAAAGGTAACCTGGATGGACAGCACTCCAGCTCCCCCAAACCGCAGGGGGTTGGACACCACCCCAGATCAACACAGGTAAGGACAGACAAGCCCCGGGACAGTGAGGGACTGTGCCGGCCCCCCCACATGGGAGGGTTTTGACCATCGTCCCAGCCAGCTAAAAATAAGGACAAAATAAAGTTGAAAAAAAATCACATCAAGTGCTGTTCCTGATCTTTGCTCTCCCAACAAGTCACTCGCCACTCAAACCAAGCTCGCAACCCCGCCCGCCCCGTGCAGAGGCGGACGGAGACCCTCGGGTGGGCAGGGAGCACGAGGGGGCCTGGGGGTGTCTCCGTCCCCCTCCTCCCTGGGTGGTCCTGGGGGGTCTCAGGCCTCTCCGGGTGGGAATGGCGGGGCTGGGGGGGTCTCGGGCTGTGTCACACCGGGGGATGCTCAGGGCTGGGGGGGTCTCGGGCCATGTCACACTGGGGGATGATGGGGCTGGGGGGTCTCTGGCTGTGTCACACTTGGGGATGCTCAGGGCTGGGGTTCTCTGGCCGTGTCACACCGGGGGATGCACGGGGCTCGTTTCCGTCTGGTTCTGTGGTGTCAACACTGCCCTGGGTTCCACCAGGCCCTGTTGTGTCACGATGGGGCCTCGTGTTTGTGAGATTCTGTTGGAATTCAAAATGCAAGGAATTCTCACAACATTGGGCCTGTCAATCAAAGTCTAGAAAACAACACAGCATTTGACCTGAGGCCTTGGGATAATCTTCCAACTTAGGTGCTAGAAGCGAAAATGTAGATTTAATACTCAAAGCAGAGATGTATTTAGATGAGAAAAGTTTAGCTATAGAGTTTAAGATATAGAAAAAGTAAAAGTAGTTGCAGAAGAGACAAAAAGTCTTAGACTAGGTCTGTGTGCCAGAACTGGATTCGCTAAGAAAGGTCACACTTCAATTAGACTAAATTTCTTAGTTTTGAATTAAACATAAATATCTGTGTTGGCAGTGTTTTATTGGTG
Source organism: Erithacus rubecula (assembly GCF_903797595.1). Lineage (NCBI taxonomy): Eukaryota > Metazoa > Chordata > Aves > Passeriformes > Muscicapidae > Erithacus > Erithacus rubecula. The sequence continues at coordinate 15,303 of NW_027636013.1, read as the reverse complement.
AATAAATCCTTAAAAGACCTTGTAGGCAGAAGTTTTGCAACTTCCAGCCATGCTGTTGACACTTATAACTAGAACTCCCTTTTTTTGTAGAAGATAAGAAAAATCAACTGCACTTTGAAAAGCAACTGGAAGTCCTGTCTCCTGGCTGGGACCCCCAGAGACCCCTCCCATTGGCTTGGGGCACTCTAGAAATGGGACTGGGGCCCCCAGAAACTCCTCCTATTGGCCAGGCCACCCCCAGAGACCCCTTCCTCTGCTTCTTGCAGGGCCTGACGGGGCTCCAGGAGAGCTGCGGAGGCACCGGGAGCGCCCGGAGCTGCTCCCAAAATCCCGGTGTGACCCCGGCCCCTCCCCCACCCCGCCCTCACACCTCTCTGCCCTACCCTACCTTGGGCACAAGCCACGTCCCTTTTGGGATCCTCCTCCTCCTGACCAATCATATTGCTCGGTCACACTGTGGCCACGCCTCCTCTCTGTTTCTTCACAATGTGGAACGTTGGCTGCTCCGCCCCCACGCTTGTTCCTCGACGTCTATTGGCTGTTCCTAAAAAGGGCAGGGCTTGTTGTGGGTATATAAAGAGCCGCGGTGGCTCGGGTCGGGAGCAGCGGCAGCGGTGGGAGGAGGAGACCCCGGGAGAGAATCCCTGAGCAGCGCCAGGAGGAGACCCACGGGGCGGGCACAGATCCGTTCTGCGCCGTCTGTCCAGCAAGAAAGGGCACGGAGACCCCACTCGTGACTCCGCTCCACGGAGACCACCCCCTTCTCCCCGCCCCCAGCCCACCCCAAGGTACGCACAGAGACACCCCAGCTCTTCTCAATATTAGGTGGAGGACGGCGATGGCCGGCCCCACCGCAGAGCAGCGAAAGGGCAACAAAGGGCGCGGATACCCCAGCAGAGACTCCTCCCCTCCACGGGGCGCACCCCCACCCACACCAAGGTAAGCACGGAGACCACCCGGACCCCTCTGTGGCGGAGGAGGATGGACATGACCTTACCCCTCATCCCCACAGTGGGCGAAGACAGAGACGATCCCGCTCCCCAGTAGTGGAGGAGTGGCAACGACGGGCGCGGAGACCCCACCGATGACACCGATGCTCCATGGGGACCCCCCAGCCCACACCAAAGTGCTCATGAACAGAGAACCCCCAGGCCCTCTCCCAGTAAGGGGAAGCGGGTGGAGGTGTCCTGACCCCTCTTCCCATTCCCACACAGGACGAGGACAGAGATGGCCGAACTTCCACTTAGTATTGGAGCCTCAACAAAGGGCGTGGAGACCCCACCAGAGACTGCTCCGCTCCATGGAGACCCCCCCACCCACACCAAGGTAAGCATGAACCACAGAGAGCAGCCCGCCCCCTCCCAGTAATGGGAAGCGGGTGGAGATGTCCTGACCCCTTATTCCCACAGTGGGCGAGGACGGAGATGAACCCGCTGCCCCCTTGTAGTGGGGAATCAGCAAGGAAGGGCACGGAGACCCCAGCAGAGACTCCTCCGCTCCACGGAGAGCACCCCACCCACACCGAGGTAAGCACAGAGACCACCCAGCCCCCTCCATGGCAGAGAAGGACGGACATGACCTGACCCCCTCATTCCCATAGTGGGTGAGGACGGAGACAATCCCGCCCCCCCAATAGCGGAGGAGCGGCAATGACGGGCGCGGAGACCCCACCAGTGACTCTGCTCCATGGAGACCCCCAAGCCCACAGCAAGGTAAGCACGAACAGAGACAACCCGGCCCTTTCCCAGTAATGGGAAGTGGGCAGAGATGACCCTGTTGCCTTAATCCCCACAGTGGGTGAGGGCGGAGATGATCCAGCCCCCGCTTAGCGGAGGAGCCGCAACGAAGGACGCGGAGACCCCACCAGAGACTGCTCCGCTCCATGGAGACCCCCCCACCCACGCCAAGGTAAGCACGAACCACGAACAAAGACAGCCCAGCCCCCTCCCAGTAATGAGAAGTGGGCGGAGATGTCCTGACCCCTCATTCCTGGCAGTGGGCGAGGACGGAGATGAACCCGCTGCCCCCTCGTAGCAATGAAGGGCATGGAGACCCCAGCAGAGACTGCTCCCCTCCACGGAGACTCCCCCACCCACACCGAGGTAAGCACGAACCACGAACGGAGACGGCCTGGCCCCCTCCCAGTAAAGTGAGGAGGATGAAGATGACCTGACCCTCATCCCTACAGAACGCTCCGGACCCTCTAGTAGTTGAGGAGCCGCAACGACGGGCGTGGAGATCCCACCAGAGACTGCTCCGCTCACGGAGACCACCCCACCCACAGCAAGGTAAGCATGAGCAGAGACCACCCAGCCCCTCCCTGTAATGGGAGGAGGATGGGGATGACCTGACTCCTCATTCCCACACAGGACGAGGGTGGATGCTTCTGGGTTTTGGGGATGGGGGTGTGTCTGTTGCTGTCATGCTGGGGGATTCTCAGGAGGTGACCCCTTGATGGGAGGAAGGAGACGGGGACCATCCAACCCCCCTTTATGTGCGGAGGGTGGAAAGGAAGAGTGATAAAATGGAGAGTGACCCTCCCGTCACGCCGACCCCGCCTCCCTCCCTCGCTCCTGGAAGCCTCGCGGCCCCTCCCCCAAGGCGCGGCGCTGCCGCCATCCCGCGCGTTTTCCAACCGGCCTTGCTATCCCAGCCAGCAGCGGCGAGCCCCGTACCCAGCCGCGAGGCGGGGGGGGCTCACCCTGAATCCCCCCCGCTGCCCGTGCCCCCCCCTCCGCTTATGCCACCGCCGGAACCTTTTCCGGCGATGCCTCGGCTCGGCTCCCCAGCCCCGGCCAGCAGCGCTCCCCGGGGAGCTCCCGTCCCCGACCCGCCCTCCCGTCCAGAGCGCGGCTGCAGCCGCGTCGCCGGCCCGCCCGCCTTCTCTCGCCCCTCCACCCGAGCCGTCGCTGCACAGCTGCTGTCCGGTGCCGGCGCTGCCGTCGCGGTGCCCCGTCCCCGACCCTCCCGAGCAGCCCGCGTTCCCCGCGCCGCTGCCCATCGCCGCCGCGGTCCCGGATCCGGCCGTGCCGCCTTCACCGCAGCCCCGCCTCCGGCCCGCCGCGCTCCAGCCACGCTCTCGCCTACAGCACCGCAACCCAACCCGGGACCGGAATTCTCCAGTTCAGCCTTATTATCACACCCTGGAACACTCGCTATAAAAGACAGAGGGGGAGGTGATGTCACAGCACCCCCGTTAATAATGGAGCAAACAAGGAACTATTTTACACCCGCAAATGCTTTGCTGTTTCTGCAAAAGGCATCTCCGCTTTACACCGAGACACTGTATTCTAAAAATCCGCCAGACATAAACCTCCCGAAATATTATGATGATTTCCTTTCCACTGACTGGCAGGAAATCAGACGCGATATCTGCAAAGACGAAAGCCTTAATATGTTAGCAATGCCGGTCATATTTAATGCACAGCCCGGGGGTCCCAGAAGATGGTCCCCCATCCCATCACATGAAATTTAAAAATTAAGAAAAGCTTTGAGGGACAATGGCATCTCATCCCCCTATTTCAAACAGCCGTTAAAGAGCACGTTAGACGGACATACACTTACACCCAATGATTGTAAGAATCTGGCTACAGTAACACTTACTGACTCACAGTATCTACTGTGGGAACTGAAATGGAAACGTATGCTCACAGAGACACTAGCAGCATACAGAGACAGTCCAGATATAGAACTACGTGCCCTGACCTTAACCAAACTGACTGGTGATCATCCCAATGACAGGAACGAGGAGCAAATGAATTTACCTAGAACAGCCCTAGAGGACATTAAAAAAATGGCACGCAGAGCTTTCTTACAGATTCAACCTGCAGGAGTCTTTGAAAAAGCGTATAACCTCATAACCCAGGAACCATCTGAACCATTTACCACATTTGTGGATAGAGTAATACAGGCAGCTGAGAGACAGTGCTCTGATGACATAGCCCATCCAATAAGGGTACGAGACATTGTTGAAAATAATGCCAATGCAGACTGCAAAAAAGCTATTAAAGCAATAGCAAAGGAAAATCCAACAGTGCCTGAAATGATAGATGCCTGCAACAAAATAGGAAGTTTGCAGCAGGTGGCATCTATTCAAGCAAACGAACTTGGTAAAACCCTGGGAGAACAACTTGAAAGAGTTCCCACAGCTCAGACATCACAAACTGCTGCATTAGCAGCACAAGCAGAAGCACGTGATCAGAAACTCACAGAAATACTGGCTGCTCTGCACCTGAATTCTCAACAAAACAATACCAGTAGGGCTGTAATGCCTGCTGCTGTCACATCAGGACCCTGTTATTTCTGCAAAAAAACAGGTCATATAATGAAGAACTGCTCAGAAGTTAGAAGAATGATGCAGACATCGGATCGCTGCTCCAACTGTAAAAAAGGACGTCATATCTCCTGGCAGTGCCGAGCCAAACCTGATGTAAGCAAGAAAAACAATTCAAAAAACTCAAAGACAAGCGCGGAGCGCCACCGCGTGGTGAAACAAGTTATGGCACCACAGAACCCCGAGGGAGGATTTGTAAATACTCCAGCTCAGACGCCAATTCTTCCATCACCAGCAGAACCCCAGGTTATGCCACAGGCTTACTGCCCCCAGGGTTCTGGTGCACTTTGGCTGCCTCCAAGCCAATAACATTTTTAAAGGACAGTAGTTATACCTATATCCCTACAGGAATTACTGGGACTTCTCAATACAGGCAGGACTTTTTGGTTATTGGCAAAGAGATGAATGGTATTCTGGGACTGCTTGTTTTGCCTTGTGTATTTTCTGTCAACTGCTATGAAGAACTACGAGTGTTAGCTAATGCCTGTTATCCTCCCTTGCATATTCCACCTAAGGCCCCTATAGCTAATGCTATAGCACTGTTTATGGGGACCACAGAGCATATGCCACCTTGTGATCCCTCATTTAATCAGGACAACCCTGAAGTTTTTTGGATTCAACACATAAGTACACAACGCCCAATGATGATTTGTGAACTGTCTATTGATGGGATTCGAGTTAGAATCAAGGGTATGGTGGACATGGGGGCAGATGTTACTGTGATTTCTTATTATTACTGGCCAGCAGAATGGAAATTAATAACTGCCCCAAGTGCTTTCACAGGCATTAGGGGTGCAACTCCATGCCCACAGAGTGAGTGTGTGGTCAGCATTACAGGACCACACGGGAAAAAGGCATTGGTTCTTCCCTATGTAGTGCAAAGACACATCACAGTGTGGGGAAGAGATTTGCTTTCTCAATGGGGAGCCAGAATTGAACTGGATTTTTAGTAGGGGTCACTGAGACACTCAGCTTTTTAAAATTAACCTGGAAAACAGGCACCCCCATCTGGCAAGCCGAGTGGCCCCTAACAAACAATAAGCTGAGTGTTCTTAAGAACCTAGTGGCTGAACAGCTGCAAAAAGGCCACATCACACCCACTACCAGCCCATGGAACTCGCCTGTATTTGTAATCCACAAGAAAGCCTCTGGCACCTGGCAATTATTACACGATCTCAGAAAACTTAATGCAGTGATTGAAGACATGGGAGCCCTACAGCCAGTCCTGCCCAACCTTTCCATGATCCCAAGAGACTGGCCGCTTGTTATTATCGATCTAAAGGACTGTTTCTTTAACATTCCACTACACCCAGACGATGCAGCTCGCTTTGCTTTCTCTGTTCCAAGCACAAACCTGCAGGAACCACTTCAAAGGTACCATTGGCTCGTTTTGCCACAAGGACTGAAAAATTCTCCAACCATCTGCCAGTATTACGTAGCCCGTGCCTTATCTCTGGTTTGTGAGCAATTCCCAGAATCATTCATAATCCACTATATGGATGATTTATTGATAGCAGCTCCAACGAAGAAACAAATGGAGACAACCCGTGATAGTGTTGGTGCTGAAATCACAAAAGCAGGACTGGTGATTTCTGAATCAAAAATACAAGAGACTGCTTCCTGGAAATATTTGGGTTGGAAATTGACAGAACAATCTATTGTGCCACAGAAAGTACAAATCCGGACGGAGGTTCACACTTTACAGGATCTACAACAGCTTTTAGGAGAGATCAACTGGGTCACACCTGTGTTAGGAATCACTGCTGATGAACTTGCTCCACTTTTTGACTTGTTGAAAGGGGACAATAACGTTAGATCCCCATGGTCTCTCACACCTGAAGCTTGCAAAGCCTTAGAAAAAATTACAAAAGGCCTGCGAACCAGGCAGGCACATCGCTGTATGCCAGATAAACACTTTTTCCTTGCAATTTTAGGACAAGAGCTGAGACTGTGTGGTCTCATCTTTCAATGGGACCCCTCTCAAAAAGATCCCTTGTTAATGATTGAATGGGTTTTCATTTCTTACAGGTCACCAAAGACAATCCTCACACCCTTAGAAATGATGTCTCAGATCATCATCAAAGGTAGAGCAAGGCTTCTTTCAGTATCAGGCTGTGAATTTGCAATTATTTATTTGCCCATGAAGAAAACTTATTTTGAGTGGGCAATGCAAAAATCAGAAGACTTGCTGTATGCCTTGCTTGATTTTCCAGGCGTTTGCTCCATTCACTATCCGGCACACAAAATGATCAAAGCTAAATTATGCTACAAAGAAAAACCTCTGATCAGTGAAGAACCTTTAGAAGCAATTACTGTCTTTACTGATGGATCAGGGCAAACGCACAATTCAGTAGTTACATGGCAAAATATGGAAACAAAAGCTTGGGAACAAGATGTTCAAAAGGTTGAAGGTTCTCCTCAGATTGTAGAGTTAGCAGCAGTTGTAAGGGCTTTTCAGCTCTTTCCAGAACCTCTCAACTTGATAACTGACTCAGTATATGTTGCTAATATTGTCAAGAGAATTGAGGGATCAGTTCTAAAGGATGTGAACAATGATAAGTTATGTCTTTGGCTTACCTGTCTTTACCAAATCCTATCTCACAGAACTAATCCTTATTTTATTTCCCACATAAGGGCCCATTCATGCCTCCCAAGATTTATGGCAGAGGGAAATGCTCGAGCAGATGCATTGGCATCAGCTGTCTCTGATGAGGAAGATGCCTCAGTGCTTGCTGCAATAACTCTGCCTAACACTATTGAACAAGCCAAATTAAGCCATGCATTCTTTCACAAAAATGCACAGGCAATTAAATGAGATTTTCACATTACCTTAGAGCAAGCACAAAATATTGTACGAGCTTGCCCTGACTGCCAGCTAGTTCTGCCACTTCCTGCTACAGGAGCTACCAACCCAAGAGGGTTGGAGAGCTTGCAGAAATGGCAAACAGATTTTACTAAGTATCCCTCTTTGGGAAGATTAAAAAAACATCCATGTCTCTGTGGATACATTTTCAAATGCAATTTTTGCTTCTGTGCATACAGGGGAAACAGCTGAGCATGTTTGCCAGCATTTTTCACAACCCTTTTCTTATCTAGGTATCCCCCAAGAGGTCAAAACTGATAATGGTCTTTCTTATACCTCACATGAATTGGCTGCATTTTTAAATGACTGGGGCATTTGCCATACATTTGGCATTGTTCATTCGCCCACAGGTCAGGGAATAATAGAAAGGACACATCAGACTCTAAAATGCATTTTAGATCAACAGAAAGGGGGAGATCCTCAGGCCTCACCTCAAAGGAGGCTAAATAAAGCATTGTATGTCTACAATTTTTTGAACAGCTCTGCAGACGAGCCAGATCCTCCTATTTATAGACACTTTTTAAATAACAGAAAAGCAAAACTGAAGGAGCACCCCCCCCAGTCTTGGTTAAAAACTTAGAAACAGGACAAATAGAGGGACCATACAACCTCATAACATGGGGAAAAGGGTTTGAGTGTGTTTCCACAGATGGAGGCCTCAAGTGGGTGCCAGCAAAGAATGTGAAGCCCCACTGTGCATCAAAACCTGCTGAAGCCTCCACAGCAGCCAGTGATCCTGCGAGAAGCCAGGAAGCAAGCACCCAGACCTGAACTGTGCAGAATCATCAGGAGAAAGTGACCAGGAGAAACAGTTCACGAAAAGAATGGAGTTTCATTGTTTGCATGAATGCATGTTGTTTTTCTTCCTTTGTTTTAGCTTTTGTAGTGAAGCGTTACCAGTGAATCAATCCAAGACAAATATCTGGGTTTCCTTAGCCAAGTCAGCAGGCTCCGACACCATCTGCTTATCTAACACAAGTCCTGACAAACCTTTTTCAACCTGTTTAGTAGGAGTACCTTTGACAGAGGGTTTCGACAATGTCACCCTTGAAAGGTACTGGCCATATGATGATCATCATGCATCTCCAACTCCCAGCCAAAGACATCAAACTTACATTGACAATTCTAAAGCTGATCAATTTGATCTCCAAGAGCTTGAAATCTTAGGTTCAGTAACTATGAACAGTTGTTATTTCTTTCATCTCATGGAAGGAGACGGTCCTCATTTAAATGTTACCCCATATCACCCAGTTTATAGCAATGTGACTTTTTGGTGTAATCAAACTAAACTTCTCACATATTTTGAGTCACACGCAAGTCGATTTAGCAAACTTCCAATACGACTTCCCAAGGGAATTTGGAACATTTGTGGAGACAGAGCATGGCAGGGCATAATTTCATATATAAAAGGTGACCCCTGTGCACTTGGACAACTTACCATACCAGCCCCCAGTGTTAAAGAGGTGGTCAAAAAGAAAAATAGAAAAATCAGATCCTCCACAGGACATCATTTTGAAAGTGACTTTCGCCCGTGGAACTCTGGCACGACAATTATCACAAGCATTTTTTTTACCTCAGGTGAGCACTTCATTTGCTCTGAGACAGTTAAATCAGTTGGGATGTTGGCTCAGTAAAGAAATAAATGCCACATCATGGCAATTAGTGACTTGTTGACAGATGAAGAAGCAGTGAAACATGCCACTCTACAAAACAGAGCAGCCCTTGACTTCCTTTTACTGGCTCATGGGCATGGCTGTGAAGATTTTCAAGGATTGTGTTGCATGAATTTATCAGATCATTCTGTTTCCATTCATGAACAGTTGCAAAATTTAAAGGATTTAGCTAACCAAAATACTACAAGCAATCCAACCTGGCTAGACAGGTTGTTCGAAGGTTGGAGCTTTGCCTCTTGGCTAAAGGAACTCTATAAAATAGGCTTGTTTATTCTATTAATAATAGTTGTGTTATTAGTGTTTTTACCCTGCATACTCCAGTGTATAAGGAAAATAATGGCCAAGATAGTTTCTAATATTTTTGTTGTTCAATGAAATGGGGGAGATATTGGTGAAGGAATAGCAAAGACTTAGGAATGCCTAGCAAGTAGTTCTGAAGCAATAGATGAAATAGGGATGTTAGCAGTATTTAACACAGGTGCTGAAACTAGTTATGTTAAGGTTTGAGGCCCCTTCCTTTGTTTAGATAAAACCAAATACCATACATGCCAAAGAAGCACCAGATATCCTGTCCCAAGCCTGGCAGGAAAGATCTCAAGATAAGGGTAAAGCCATAAAACATGGTAATTTAGTTGTTCCTCTAGGTTGCATGCAAATATTAGGAAATTAGTATATTGTATTAGATTGGTTATTTGAATTTAGATTATTCATTATGGAATAATACTTATTGTACTGCAAATGGAAAATCTCTCTCTCTCTCCTGCTTCTCTCTCTTCTCTGCTTCTCCTCTCTTCTCTCTGCTTTTGTCTCTTCTTCTTCTTCCTCTCTTCTCTCCCCGCTCCTCCTCTCCTCCTCCTTGCTCTTATTACCTCTAATCTCTAACTTTTCTCTAAGCTCTCTCATATACCCACGCCCTATAATAAAATACAACCCTGAAGAACAGCAAATAATCATCTCCTGAGTCTGTCCCGTGACCGTCCAGAAACCCCCCGGTCCCACAACACTTGGCCTGTGGGGGACACAAGAGTTTCCTAGGCCTGGGCTCCGGTGATGTCCCTGCTGACTGAGTGCCAGAGCGGCTCCCAGCGACACCTGCCACATGTTCCTTCCCCTGCCCTCACCTCCCTGAACCACCAGCACCCACTGCAGTCCATGGTGGCATCAGAGCTGTCTCCTGCCTGTTCAAAAGGAGACAGATCACAAACAGGCACAGGGTGCCCATGGTGACATCTCAAGTCTCTCTGGGCTGCTAAAGAGCACTGAGGTCACATGAGGCCAGTGACTCCATGGTGACATGCCAGACCTCTTTCACCCTCCAAAGACTTGTGAGCTCCCAAGCACTCACCAGAGGATAACAGATGTGTCTCTACATGCCATGGAGCCCATTTGGCACAGGCACTCACCGAGGTTCCATGCTTACATCCCAGTGGTCTCTGTGATCCTAAAGAACACTGAGGTCATGTGCAATCCCAAGGGCTCCATGGTGACATTGCAGCAGTCTCTCATCTGCCAAACCACACTGACCTCACAGGCTGTCACAGGGTCTCAATGGCAACATCACAAGTGTCTCCAGGCTGCTCAGCAGCTGTGATGTCACAGGCACTCATAGGGACTCTAGGGTGACATTCCAGGGGTGTCAAAGGCTGCAAAAGAACCATGAGGTCACACACTGTTACAGGAATTCCACAGGGACATCCCAGGGGGCTCCAGGCTGCTAAAGAAGTGCTTTGCCACAGGCACTCAGAGGGGTTCCATTGTGACATGCCAGCGGCCACCACGCTCCTAAGGAACACGGAGGTCACAGGCAGTGACAGCAGCTCTGTGCTGACATCCCTCGTGTCTCCACCCTGCCAAAGAACTCTGATGTCACTGGCACTGACAAGGGCTCCATGGTGACATCCCAGGTTTCTATGAACTACTAAAGAGCACTCAGGTCAAAAGCCCTCCCAAGGCCTCCATCCTCACATCCCAGAGGGAGACAGGTTTTTAAAGAGCCCTGAGCTCACCTGCACTCACAGGGCTTCCACAGTGGCATCACAGGGCTCTCTGGGGCTTCTAAGGAGCCAGGAGGTCCCTGGCAGTGAGAGGCACTCCGTGGTCACATCCTAGAAGAATCTGGGCTGCCAAAGAGAGGTCAGGAGCAGTCACAGGTACTCCATGGTGTGAAAAGTAAGATTCACTTTCCTGGTAAATTTCAAAACGTTTAATAAAAGACAGTAAGAGACAAACAATAAAGCCAAAGGTTATAAAGGTCAGGTGCTTGACATACAGCCCAGAGCATATACTAACTCAGAAAACAATTTAGAAATTGCATCAATGTATTGCATATTCCTAGAGCTTCATGTACTATTCAACCTGTAAATCAACTTTTAAAAACTTTTTATTTTTAACTTTTTTTTCTCCTTGGGGCTCATGCTCCTTCTTGTCAGCGCATTCCCAGATAACGAAGATCAATAAATTCCTTCCCTGGACTTCTGGTGTTAGTCACCCCTGTGCTCATCCAGACAGAATAATCCAAGAATGTGTAGAAATTCCTGGATATCTTCCCTTTTTACCATTCTCCGAGTTAGTTACATGAGCAAAAGCTTTTTACATCACCATGAAATATAGATATTTATCACATTACTATTTCTAAGTTTTGGTAAGAGCAGAACTAAAAGAAACTATATTCATACAGCAAAGTTTTCCAACATTATACACATAGCATTCATTTAATACTTGCGAAAAGCCAATAATATAATATGTAATTATAACAACGGTGACATCACAAGGGTCTTTAATCTTCCTCCCCTCTCAGTCACCCTCAGCACGCCCCACTGCTCCCGGCAAGGGAAGGAGGGAGTCTTTAGGAGCCGCCGGAGCTCCTGCCCCGTCCCTGCACGGGCAGCAGCGTGAGACCCTAAACCCGGTGTGCGGGACTCTGAGCCCGCCGTGCCCCTGCCCCGCCTGCCGCCTCCATTTCTGCATCGCTCCCTCGCCCCGCTGCGCTCCTGCTCACCCGGGCTGAAGAAGCCGCACCGTGCCCGGCCCCGCTGCTCGCCCAGCGCAGCCTCCTCCTCTCCCGCCATCGCCCGCAGCCCGTGCCCGGCCGCACCGTGCCCGGCCCCGCTGCTCGCCCAGCGCAGCCTCCTCCTCTCCCGCCGCCGCCCGGGGCCCTCACGCTCGGCTGCCGCCGGCGGGAAAAGCCCTTCCCGTGCTGCCCCGCGCCACCGCCGAGCCTGAGGGAGCCTGAGGGGGCGGGCAGAGGGGGAAAACAGAAGCAAAAACAGAAATCAAAAAGAAAAAGCGGCCTGGCGGTGGCGGAAAAGGGAGACTAACAACTACCACACTCCGCCTAACACTCCTGCCCATAGCCGCAGCTCCGCCTGCCGCACCGAAAAATAAAACGCCCCGCAGCAGAAAACACAAAATTCCCTCCCCTCAGAGCGCAGAGCCAAAGCCGAAAGCCGCCAAGGGCGCCCGGCCCTGCGCTGGCCGCGGCGGGCGGGGGAACTCGGGCCGGGCCGGTCGCTTCGGGCCGGCTCTGGGGGCAGCGGGGCCGGGGCGGCGCAGTATTTCTCTGAATATTCAGGAGAAGCCAATCCCACAATATGTGTTTGTAGCAGGCGGCAGAGCCGCAGCGCCCAGCGCTCCCCACTCTACCCACCCCACCTGTCGCCACCCCCTCGCATCCAGCGACCCCCGGGAGCGGAACTGGGGGCTCGGGGGGAGGGGGACGGCACGGAGGTTCTGCACTGGGGGGCCCCGAGCCCCTGCCCAGGCCCTGTGAAGCGCGGAAAAACTCTCTATAAACGCACAAATAAGGTGTAAGAGTAGGAATGTATTTATTCAGCGCTCAGGGGGATAACTCCTCCAAAACACACGCACACCTTTGGCGACCTGCACCTCTCTTTTTATTCTCTACAAACTACAATTGCACAATATACCTAACACATATTCATTGTCCTGCTTCTGCTTCATACTACAATTAGCTACACGCCTCTTTCTGCGTCCACACGGCTCCTTGGGAAAAAGGAAACAGTGTTCCTCTCAGTTGAACTTTCATCTGGTCTCCTTGCACATATTCTTTTACTCCTTTGCTCATCTCTCTGGACTTTGATACCAGTTTTCCTGGGTTCAGGATCTGGAGAATACCCCTTATCCTGTGGTGCCTTGTCCTTGCATCCTGTTCGCCACCCCAGCTCTTTATCTTATCCTGCAGACCTTGCTCTCCCCCGTTCTTGTAAGCACCGTAAATTCCAGCAACATAGGGTTTTGTCAGCCCCCTTCTAGTCCAAGCATTTCTCGATGCTCGATTCCTCACTCTCAGTTGCTCTGTCTCCCCTGCAGGCTCAGGGGTGCTGCCCCCTCCCCAACAGCCGCTGCTGCGGCGGCCGCGGGGAACACGGAGGGGCAAAGGTGGGGTCGGGAGATGCGAGCGGGGGAGCAGCGGGAGGAAGAGTGGAGAGAGGGGAAGGGGAAAAGAGAGGAAGGGGAGGAGCAGGAGCAGAGGAGCAGGAGAGGAGCAGCGGGCGGGCGGAGAATCGCGGTGCTGCAGGGCGAGCCCGCTGAGCCCGCAGCCGCTGGCCCCGGCAGCATCGCATTCCTGCATCCCGCGGGTGAGCGCGGAGGGGAAGCTCGGCCCGGGGCTATCGCGGCAGCTCCGGACGGCTGGTTGGGTTTGGATTCTTGGGGGATGGGGTTGGTGTTGTGCCTCGCAGATCAGGAATCGAGTCCCAAATATATTTGGGGTCCCTGGGAGAGGTATTGTTTTATTGATAGGAGGGATGTTTCTGGCTCTTGCAGGAATCCAAAGCTGAGCAGTAAATGCCTTGTGGGGATTTGGAGGGGCCCAGTGGCGATGGCCCGGTCCCGGCGGGGCGGGACATCGGTTTTGGGGATCCCCGGGAGAGGCGGGGGATGAAGGGGGAGCCCGGCGTGGGGAGAGGGGCGACAGCAGAGCTGGGGGACCCCCGGCAGCCTGGAGGGGAGGTGCAGAGGGAGATGAGTGGGGTGCGGGCCCCCCGAGCCTGGAAGGGCTGGCGGGAGTGGGAGTAAGGCCTGAGTGACTGGAGTGGGGGAGCCGAGTCAGACTGGGATGAGCCCTGGGACCCCCGAAATACCCTCAGCGTGCCTGAGCAGGAGCGAAGAGAGGGGATCCCCAGGATCCATGGGCCCCCAACTGCTCTGAGAACAGGGACCCCATAACCCAAAGTGAGGACAGTGCAATCAGGGATCTCCTGGGAGCGTGTTTTTTAACCTTCTTGATATTTGGAGGTTTTTATGGACACCACGACACTCGGTGACTTCTTGAGGTAGGCCTGGACATCGGGACCTTCAAAGCCACTGCACTCACGTCTTGTTTTTCCCAAACCCTGGTTTCCCATTTCCAGGTTTTATCCAGATAGAGGAAAAAGCTTTGAGGAAGAGGAAGGTGCGCCATCAGAAAATAATGGAAGAGGCTGTTTGGAGCAGCTGCATGATGCAGGAATCCAACGGGGAGGAAAACCCCCAGAGATCCCACATGAGGAGGAGCTCCAAACCCAGCCCAGGATGCTCTCAGGTGGAAAGCCCCAGCCTGTCCCAGGCGGGAGCCAGAGACCTGGCCAGAGCTCTGAGCTGATGGTCCATGAGCAGCTTCATGATGGCAAGAAGCCCTCCAGTGCTTGGAATGTGGGAAGAGTTTCCGCCAAAGCTCCCACCTGAACCGCCACCAGATGATCCACACCGGGGAACGGCCCTATGAGGTGGGAAATGTGGGAAGGGGTTCAGAGATACCTCTGACCTGATCTGCACCAGAGAGTGCAATGGGGAACGGCCCTACGAGGTGTGGGGAATGTGGGATGGGCTTCAGCGTCAGCTCCCACCTGATTGCCCACCAGAGGATCCACAGTGGGCACAGCCCTATGAGTGTGGGGAATGTGGGAAGAGCTTCAGACTGAGCTCCAGTTTGATCCGCCACCAGATGATCCACACGGGGAACGTCCCTACAAGTGTGGGGAATGGGGATGGGTTCAGGAAGAGTCCCACCTCACTCGCCACCAGATGATCCACACTGGGGTACGACCCTATGTGTGTGGGAATGTGGGAAGAGCTTCCATGACAGCTCTGGCTGATCATACACCAGGCAATGCATGCTGGGGAAAGCCCCTACAAGTGCTCAGAATGTGGGAAGGGCTTCATCCAGAGATGCAACCTTATTGTCCACACTGGACAATAAGGACAAGAGGATCCACACTGGGGAGAAGCTTATCAGTGTCCTGAGTGTGGGAAGAGCTTCACCCCTGAACTCTAGCCTGGTTGTTCACCAGCAGATACAACCAGGGATAAGCCCTATTAGTGTCCTGAGTGTGAAGAAAGGTTTCAGAGGAGATCCCTGCTCGGCATCAGCAGATCACCACAAGAGAGGCCCTTATGCTGCCCTGACTGTGGGAAGGGCTTTAAAAAAAAACCTC
>NW_027636014.1:0-122028 GCF_903797595.1 Erithacus rubecula | reverse complement strand
TTTGCCAAGTTGTTTTTTTTAAATGTATACTGAGATAAATTTAATTGCAGAGCAATGCAGAGAGCTAATCACTGAACAACTCCCTGAACAAAGAGAATCCCAGAAATCCAAAGCCCAGCAATGTTGTTTTAGTAATTTGCCACATACCTGCTCTGAGAGAATAAAGCACATTTACTGAGATACTTGTAAAGGAGTTGAATTTCTCTTTTTGTCTTGAACTTAATGGCATGAACAGTCAACACTTATTATAGCAGATACAGAGAGTGAAGTAAAACCAAGCAACCAAGTTCAGGCAATAAATGCTTTTCATTTTCCCAGTAATTTTATACATTTGATCTCTATGTTGTAAACATTCTTTCATGGTGATATTAAACATACTTCCACTTCTGATAGTTGCACGAAAGTGCCTCTGTTAATATTTTCTATGAATTAAAATCTCTAAACTTGTACATGTTCAAAATTGATCCAACATTTTGAATGACTAAGATGCAGATCAGTTTACAATACCTTTTTTTATAATTTATTAATATACCATGGCATTTTTAAAGAGATAAATATTTATTCAGAGCTTTTTGTATACTTCAGAAGATAACGTTTTGAGCCTTGTGTTGACATCAGGGAGCTCGTTATCATTTTCATCATAACAACAGTGATAACGATAACCACTTGTTGGGGGTTGAGTGTTTTTCTGTTACTGTGTCAATTGAAAGAATTTTTCCCATTATCATGCCAATGGAGCTGGCCGGGTTACACCCAGGGTCTCTGATGACTCCAGACAAAGGGGTCAGTGGCAGCAGCTCCCGGAGGGGCCTCTGAGGCTTCCAGAGGAGACTCGTGTTTCCAGCGAGCTCAGAGCAGGACACCCCATCTTCAGCCCCCGCTGGGGAACACAGGAGAGCCAGGTCTCTGATCAGGTCTGTGATCACCTGCCCTGCATCTGCCCCGTTCCAGCCTCCTGCCTCTGCAGACACAGCTGATCCCCCGGACACACACGGTGAGCGAGGAGCCGCCGCTCCAGCCCGTTCCCACCCGAGACCGGCGTGGCCGCTGCCGCCCCCTCCCACCTGCGCTCCCGCCTGCCCTCTGCAGCTCCGGATTTTGTTCCAGCTGCAGGACTGGGACCAAGCACAGAGACAGTGTGCCTGCAGCTAAAGGGACTGGAACCGAGTTATCTGTTCTGTTCTGTTAGCAATTTTAACAACTGCTGTTGTTTTTCTGCTTGTATGGTTAGATATATTAGTAAAAGAACTGTTATTCCCAGCCCCTTATCAGAGTCCTTGATTCAAACATTTATAATACTTGGAGGGGAGTGGAACTAAAGTCTCTATTTCAAAGGAAAACTTCTGCCTTTATCGGCAGACACCTGTCCTTTCAAACCAGGACACCAGTTCATGTCTAACAAGAACAGGTGGCCAGAGTGCTTTATATGTATTCAATTTTTTTTTAAAAAAAGGAAGTACATATCAATGATTTTCATAGACTTTTCATTAGTTTTTGTCATCTTCCAAACAGTTCTTCTGCTCATTTCATTCACATTTGTCAGTCTTTAATTCTGAGGAAAGGAAATCAGTGACATTCTCTGTTACAGACGTAATGAGCTGACTCTCAGAGAACCAGCACATCAGAGCTGCTCCTGGGAGCTGTCCATGTCCTTCTGAGCATCATCATTCTTCAACAAGAATCAAAACAATCCTGATTTTTGAAGACATTGTTTCTATACTCCCTGATTTCACAAATGTCACACACAGACATGCCACAGTGCTTTAAATGCTGATTGTTCTCTCAACTTTGGAGTTTTATCAACAATCAGGAGAAACTGATGACTGCATAATTAATCCACTTTGTGGAAACATTTAACAACTTGTGGAAGCAAATATTATTGTTTGAGCTGAATGCATATTTACTTCAACAAACTGACAGCTGGATTGCCAGAGTGAAGCCAGTGCAATTCCTGCAGAATCCATAGTGCACTCAAACAGGCAGGAAGTTTGCTCCTGCATGAATACTGTCCTGTGGAAATTGGGGTGAATGGGGAGCTGCCTTCATCTGCAGATACAGAGAGTTTCAGCTTCAAACCCTGAGAGCCACCTAGCTAGGAGGAAGGACATCCTTTTACACTGTGGCAAGAGAATAGAGAGAGGAGCTGTCTCATGGGAACTATTATGTTAACCAGTTTGTTACAAGTAAGGTGTTCTTGGTTTCCATATACAGTTGGCTGGTTGCCAGCTACATATATCCAACCCTCATTATTGATGGGATTCAGTACCCTTCATCCTGTCTATATACCTCTGTGCTTTCCGGGTTTCAGGGTCTTTGGAGGTTTCTCCTTGTATCATGCAGTTTCTACATTTGTTATTTTTACATTAAAAGTTCTTTGTTTCTCAGGAACTCCATCATTCCCATCTCTCTCTATATTATGCTACAGATTCCCTGGCTGGCCCAGTTCTGTTATGACCATCCCCAGTGGCTGTACTGTCCTAGTTTCCTTCAAACCAAAACCTTTCTTTATATGTTACTCTGGATTGAGGAACTTTGAAATCACCTTGTTTTACAAGCCACTTCAGAGCTGCAGTATCAGCACCTTGAAATTGTCATAGTCACCTTTACTCCCATTCTTTATTCTGTGTATATCCATTGAAGGAGTTTGAAGAAATTCCTTTTACAAGGCTCTGCACAAACCAAAATGTCACTCAGTTCAGGGAAGCTGCCTTTGTCACATTGTGCTTGTGAGATATCCTGTGTTGTCCTCCATCACCACCACAGTGGAAGACATCCATGGAAGCTCAGGACAAGAACATCAGTATTCTTTGGCAAAATAACCCAGAAGGAGAGATGTTCTGATCCTAATAGTTCTAATCATCCTGATCTCTATTCATGGTCATGTTTTGGGAATTTACTTCTGAAAAATTGCTTTTAAAAAAAATTCATGTTCTAGAAACCTTCTTTGGAGGGAGTTCCAGAAGACTCTTGTGGTCAGAGTATGGAACCCTTTTCCCTCATTTTGTGGAAGAACTCAGGTGACTTGTGCTGACTTCCTGTAGTTCCTTGCAATAGGGCAGTGACAGGCACCAGATTTCTGCATTTTTACTGTCCACTCAGCAGAGACCTGACCTTTCCTTGAAGCAATGATCTCAATATTAATTCATTACTCATGAATATTAGAAGAGAGGAAGAAAGGAGCAGTAGAATGGTGGAAAATTAAAAAGAAAAAAGGTTTCTGACAAGCTGTTATAGGGAAAAAGGTTTAACTGGGATGGTCTTTCTTGGGAGCAATGAACAAGCAGCACAATAGCAAGTGACAATTCAAGTTCATAGTCAATAAATACAAGAGATTACAGTTCGGAAGAAGTAATTTCAACTGTTTGGGCACCTTACTGTGTGTTCCATTAATGGCAACGTAGTGATATTTGCATTATTAGCGACTCCTTAGCTGGGAAGGCTGGTCATATAGGCAGCAGCCATTGAAGAGCAACAACATGAGGGGGTACTTGGAGAGTAGGAGGAAGATACCAGAGATTTATTGACATGAAAATGAAATATTTGAAGTATAATTACATGAAGAACATTAGTTTCCCCCCTTGGATTATGTTTTGAATAATGAGGACTGTAGTACCCACAAAGGAACTGTAAAGTAAGTAACAGCCAATAACAGTTGTCTTTAGTCTCAAGAAGGGACAAGATTTGAAATGTAGTATTTGATTTAAATGGTGTCTCTCTGAATTTGAGAAGGAAAGAAATTAAAATGTATGTAAGTCAGCGAGGCCATATCCCTTGCTAGTGTCTACATAGATGAACTTCTAGTTCATTTCAAGGCATTTGTTTTGATTCATTCCAGCTGTGTTGTGCAGAAGTCCCAGAAGCACTGGGCTATCTCCCCTGCATGTATTTGCGTTTGGGTATGATTTTCAGTAAACCACCCTCCTGCATCTCCAGTGAGGGAATGACATTTACCTTGTAGCATTTGGACCTAAGGCTGCCTCTCCGGGAGCAGAGAGGGCCCAGATGGTCAGGGAAAGATGCATTTTACAGGTCTCTGTTCCTTCTCTGGCTCAAAGCACCATCACCAAGCACAGTCTAAGCAAAGAGCAGATTTTGAATAAGGTACTGATTGCCCAGGCACTGCTGTGCTGCACAGCCTGTCTGGAATTTGCTGTGAGATTGGTTTATTTCTATAAAGTATGCCGCTCTGTTATATTAGGGTTGCTAAAAGACAAAATTTCCAGAAGATAAGTTGGCCTTTAAAATCAAATGAGTGAAAACAAAAATTTAATTCAAACTTTAGTACTTCTGGAAAGATTTTTTGATGTAGGCAGAAGGACTAAATTCACTTTGTTCTGATCATTTTCCCCTAAACACTGGCTTGCTGGGATTGATGGAGGCTGAATACCCTCTGCATCCCATGGGAATTTCCTTCAGTTGTCCTGCTGCTATCCCAGCTATGACCTGGAGGCCCTGCCATCAGGACATCCATCCTACCTGTTCTCCTATCCTCACATGTGTAAGGTGTAAGGGGAAATAGAAAAAGCTGAAATAGATTATTTTAAAACTAAAGCATTTTCATCCTGAGTCTGCTCCTGGGTGCCACTCAAGTACAAAAGCCAGAAAGTGTGACATGCAGGTTGTCCAAAATTGCTGCCTCTAAAATCTTTCAATCTGTTTAATATCCAAAGACTATTCTGCCATTTGACTGTAACTCACAATGGTGCTTCAAGACCATTTTAAAATTGAAGACATTTTTTAAAATTCCAGCCTCTTCCCCAGCATCTTCACTCTGGGTTGTGGTGATGTGAATTTAAACAGTGTTTTAAGGGTTAAATGGCCAAAGAAAAAAAATGTTCTGCAAATGTAATGCCTCCCTTGTAAGGGAGATCTTCCTTCATGATCATGCCTGGCATGTGTCTCAGTTTAGAGAAAAGTTTAGGAGAAAATGCTCTAGAATGAGAGTTTCCTCTACAAAAATGTTTCTAACAATGCCCTTTCTGCCAATGAGATATTAACACCAGTGGATGAAAGTTTAAAGAACTGACCATTTATTGACAGAGTGCAGACATGGCATGGGAAAAAATTGAGGAAAAATGCTAGATATTGAACTGTCAGACTTTGCTCTCCCCATACACACACACACACACTGTAACAACAACAAAAAACCAAAACCAAACCAAACCAAAACAACAACAGCAACAGCAACAAAACCAACAACAAAAAAACCCTAAAAATTCCTCAAAATGCAAAACAACAGCCAACCATGTGGCGGGGAGGAACAAAATGGCACCTGGCTTCTGTCTCATGGAAGAAAAAAACCAAAAGGTTCACACAGAAGCTCAGGGGGAAAAAAGCCAAACAGATGGGAACATGGTGAATCTCTGATGTTGGTCTCCTCATCACAGCAGATGAAGCTGGTGGATTTAGTGTCCTTTTGTTTGTGGGTTCAGCTTTTCTGAGGTCTGGGGCTGGGATGGAGCAGTTCCTTGGCTCCTTGTTGGTCCTCTGCTTCTGCCATCAACTCTCTCATCTCAGACCAAAACCAAACCTAACATTTCAGAGAAAAAAAAACAAAAACAAAAACAAACAAACCCCAACTTGTGGAAGGCTTGCTGTCAAAGCCTCCAAGGTCAGGGAAATGAAAAAACTTCTTGCCTAAGCTAACAAATCCAAGCCAGCTAAGCAACAAAGTCTGCCTGTCTGCAGGGAACCAGAGACACCTGCCTGGGAGTGAAGCTTTGAAAAAAGCTGGCACAAGAGCTCCCAGGTGCAACCTCTGCCCTTGGACCCATCCTAAAGCTACAGCAACCATTACTGGGTATAGAGCAGACAATTAGTGAATAGAGTGTCATCATAAACCACCACAAGGCAGCATGGAGCAGGTAAGACTAGGCTCTTCCTTGTTGGGGACTATCTTTGCCAATGGCTGGGCATCTGGGCATGCCACTAGTGTAAATCCTTCATATTTATTTATTGTTTTCCAAAGCATATAGGTTCTTCAAGCTCTTAATTGATTTTAAAAACAACAAAGCCATTTATAAGTCCCAAAATGCACTGACAGTCAGTGGGATTCAGGGTGTGCTTCTGGTTCTGACAAGGAGCTCCTTAATTACCAAGGGTATCTGAATGATATGTTTATCAGGTTCCCACTGAAGGATACCCTGGATATCTTGGTAAGAGAGGGACTGAGACACTCTGAACAGCCAACTCGGATAGTGTGGAACATACCTAGGTTTTTCATGAAAACTCAAGAAATAAGTAAACCAATTCTAAACCAGCCAACAATCCCAGCTGAATCCATCTTTAACTACTAAAGGAGTTGGTGAGCAATGCATCTGTCAGCACAAGCTGGCAACTTTCTGTGCCCCAAGTCATGCCTGTGGCTCCCAGAGCTGGCACTGGTCTTCAGCAGACACCAGCCTTTTGAGCTCAAGAAGATGCTGTAACGTTGCAGCGTGATTATTTTTGCCCCTGCAATGTATGTAGAGCTAAGGCACAGTCTGCATGGATGCACCAACCTGGAAATGTGCTCAAGTATGCAGTGCTGCATAGATGAGCTACCCAGAGCCAGATTAAGAGTGTAGTGGGAAAAGTGTCACACTTGCAAATCACATCCCTTTGTGGCTCACTTAAAGGTAATCAATCATTCACAGTCTTGCAAGAGTAGCTGCCTGCACACCACCACCTCTGTGACTTGAGCTGGTCTTTATCAAAGCAGCTTTTTGAAAACTGGGAATTATTCCTAGCTAACTTAATACTTGGTTTCAAAGTTGTCACTTCATAGCTATTATCTGTAAACTTTAGCCAGTCTTTTTAAAAGTCCTTTCTTTTACATTTCAAATTGATATTTTTCATTAAGTGTTTTCATCACTTTCCCCCCACCCCCTCAGCCTCCACAAATGGAAAGACAGATTTCTAGATCTTTTGAGACCAAATACCCTTCAATTCATATTCCACAAAGTACTTTTGCATATTTTAATGGAGCAGGTAAAAACATTTTTCTTGATTTTATGATGTTTTAATTGAGGTGAAAATCCATAGCTGAGCATTTTCATAAAATGAAAATTAAAAATATGTGACTAGGCTTGAAACATTTTAATTCCAATCTCTCTCATTTATAACACTTGCTTTCTCTTTTTTTAGAAGAGTGTTTTCAAAGGCAAAAGGAAGCAGAATATCAGAATTATGAAGAAAAGCTTCATAGCATAAAGCTCAAACAAGAAATTGCTCCAAACTGACTTCTAGGTGAAGTCACTTCTGTGATTATTTTGCTAAAAATAAATTATCATCTTCCAGTTAAAACTCTCTGTGAAAGGGATCCTGACCAGAAAAAACATCACAGCTTATGCCTGCACGTGGTCTCCTGTTCGCTCAAGGCCTCCACAAAATTTTCGGTGTTGCTTTCCATGGGACTCATTCCATGCATATTTAAGATGCAGTTTTCAATTGATATCAAATTGATTTTAGTCTTTTTTGTTTTATATATTCTCTGTACTCTTTACACATGTATTTGCAGCCTATTAGTGTGTTCATAGTCCCCGCAATTTGAAAGTTCTAAGGTGTTGCACAAAGACAAAGAATTCTTTGCACTTACTGTAAAGAAAAAAGCAGCTGCTATTACCAAGCCAACACAGAGCCATGCTCCAGTTCTTACTGTTTTTATATCTCTTCCAAATAATAGGATCATAGAATAGTTTTCATGGGTGGGGACCTTAAAGATCATCCAGTCCCAACCCCTCTGCCATGAGTAGGGATGCTTCTCACTAGATGTGATTTCTCAGGGCCTCATCCAGCCTGGCCTTCAATACTTCCAGGGATGGATCCACAACCTCTGAATGGCTTGTCTTCCTGGATCAGAAAGTTGGCCTCTACACACTCCAGGAATGCCCTTTGTTCTTGCAGCCACCTGTATTACTTTCCCAGCAGATGTTGGTGAGGTAGATGTTCAAGAATACATTCAGTGCTGGTAAGTGGAGATGAAGCTGAAGTCCAAGAGGCAGGTTGAACTCGGGGGGCCAGGAGCCAAAGCCCAGGACAAGAGGCCATGAACTCCCCTTTGCATTGCAGAGGGCACAGGGAGCTGTGGGGCAGCCAGGGGATCAGACACTCAGAGACACAGTACGAGCTAATGAGCTCCAGACCTTCGTGAACTTAGATGGTGAGGGGATGAAAGCACAGGAGTTTCTTTATTCCAGGTTCCTTCTCAGAGGCACCAGCTTGAGGCGTAATTTTGTTATTTAGTTACTGCATCATGATTACATTGTTTTGAGGATCTGGACATCTGTAACTCTGCTATGGCAGACCCAGGGTTAAGCTGGCAAGGAAGCCTGCTCTGACTATGTGAGAGTGGAGGGTATAGCTGTGAAGGACTTTGGTCCCGCATGAGGTGATGTGAGAATGACTCTAGAGTGATCTTGGGTGGTTGGACAGGGAAATTTCCTTAACACCGTGACTCTCCTTTGCTAGCCTCTTGCTTCTGAAAAGCCCATAGCCCTCAGCTATAGTGCTCCAGTTGGGGAAGTGTCCCAGCATACTTGCGTGATGACAGTTTTGGAAGGGACCTAAAAGCTCATCTGGTTCCAACACCCCTGCCATAGGCAGGGACACCTTCTACTAGACCAGGATCTCAAAGCTCCATCCAGCTCAGCTTTCAACACTTGCAGAGATGGGACAGCCACAACTTCTCTGGGCAGCCTGTGAACAGTGCCTTACCACTCTTACAGTCCAGCACCTTTTCCTAATATCTAATAGAAACAGCTTAAGGCTATTCCCTGTCTTCCCTGTTACTGGGAGGGGTTCGAGAAGTTCCAAAAGGTCAACAGCGAACAAGAGCCGTTGGTCATCTACCGTAACCCTTGACAGCCACGAGCCCAACATTCTGAATTCTGGCAGTTAGAGGGACGGACCAATCAGCAGCCTCTGATCCAGGTACATCATAATGACTGAAGAACACCTTCAGCAGTTGGAGGGGCAGAGCAGCAGAAGGACAGTGCAGAGTGGCCTCCAGTCTTGCTTCTCTCTTGTCCTCTTTGGGTATTGGTGTCGTTCTGTGGAAGTCACCCAGGACCTTCTTGAGTCAGAAGAGGAGCATCTAAAAAAATGGTTAGAATTAGTCGTTTCATGGACCTTCCTGACTGTAAGCTCCCCAGACTTAGAGAGATTGCAGACCTAGTGACCTCTGTTCGCTTCTCACGTGCCCGTAAGGCAAAGCTAACGCTGGCCTTGAGGCATAAAGGCTATATTCCAAAGCTGCTCCAGCTTTTCCGAGTCTGTGAGCTTGCAGAGAACACTGAAGGCTTGCATCTTCTATTTGACATTGTGAGAAAAATTCTGTACCTGGACAAAAACATTCTGTTTGAGGTGATGTTTTCTGATGAGTGTATTCTGGATGTTGTCGGATGCCTTGAGTATGATCCTTGTTTGGCTGAACCAAGACGGCACAGGGAATCCTTTACCAAAAGAGCCAAGCTACCGGAGGTTATTCCTACCAGAGACCCTGAACTCAGGGAAAAAATCAACGAGGCATTCAGGGCACAGTACATTCGGGCCATCATCATGCCTAATCCATCGGATTTTGAAGAGGGTTGTCTTTCTACCCTCAATTCCTTCATCAGCTCCAGGAAAGAGGAGATTTTACGTGAGTTGCAGGTGAGTGTTTTTTTTAATGTGGCTTAGATGGGATCTGTAGAGATCCCTCTGGCTGTACTTTGGAAATGGTCTACAGCTGGTGAACACCATACAAGTTAATCACAGGCACTTTCATTTGCACAATGTTTTGAATGCTTTCCCTTCCTTCTGATCCCTTGGATTTTGTATTTTCAAAATCATACATTTCAGGTCACTGTCTTAATACTTTTTATGGGCTGTAACAAGATAAAGTCCTGCTCTTTGGTTGCCAAGCAAATCTTTGGAGCTGGTTTTCTATAAGTATTTAAGGAACATGCAACTTCTGGTATTTTGTTCCAGGGACACTTACTACACTGTGTTCCATGTAAAGGGACGCAGAGAAATGGGTGGACAGATATGGCAGAAAGCACCAGAACACTTGAGAGATGATGACGTTGCCAGGTTTTTGGAGTCTGAAGCATTAAATGATTTACAAGACGTGCAGTGTTGTCCTGTATTATCCTTAAATATCTCGTATCAGTAGAGGATGTGAATCTGAAAAGCAAATAATAGTCACAAAAGTTTCCCATCTTGGCAAAGCAGAGTTCCTGCATGTGGGAGAGCTAGTTTTACTGCAAGTAGGGTTCAGGAGAATGTGGCTGCAGCCAACCTGTAATCTGTTAACCTCAGAGAGATGAACTGAGAAGGTGCTTTGCAATGCTGCAGATCCAAACGAGGGAAACTGATCTCCTTGGGATGTTCACAGTGTAGTAAGAATGGCTCAGGTACAGTAGGGCCAAAGTTTTCTCTTGGTTAGCCCTTTTTACATCAGAAGTGCACGAGTGGTTTACGAGTGGAAGTTTATGTGCAAAGTGCTCCTTTCGATGTGGGTGTGGGTATGGCAAATCCCACAGGGAGTCTATGGGGCTGGGCGGAACTGCAAAGCATAGAGGTGGCAGGGCAGAGAAGGAAAGGAAATGTCACACTCTGTAGACACGAATTCAGGGATCATCTTTGGGCTTCATGCCCTGCTACCAGCTTTACTGTGGCTCTGGTGTGCTGGAGATGCTCCAGCTGCACAGAAGTAGTGCTGAAAGACTGGGAATGATCCTGCTAGATGTGCACTCTACCATTTGCCTTCTTTGTGATAAAAATAATGACAGTGTGGAAAGTTGGACTTTGTGCCGTGTGGGATCCTGGAAAGATCATGCTTTCACTTTCCAGAAGGCACTGTGTAATTTGTGTTCTTTTTGTGCGCTCCACAGGAGGATGAAGAATTTTTGCCTGAAACTTTTACACGATTAACAAATGAAGCTACAGATGGAGAGCAACGATGTGAATTGGTAAGTCAGTAGTCTTGGTGGTTCCTCAAAGGCTTTAAGGGAGAGGGATGAATTAGAAAGTGAAACTGTTCTGAGAGTTCTGCAGTTCCAGAAGTACTTATGGAGAAGCAGCCAGTCCACCACCCCCCTCCCCTCCCCGTACAAATTGTAACTGTTTCCTTCTTTCAGAGAGTTTTCTGACTCAAATGCACCAAACTTTTTTTTCCCCCTGTGCACCAGATGAAGTTTTTCAAGGAATTCTGTGCCTTTTCTTTCACGTTACCTGAGAAAAGAGATGAATTTCCTAAAACTTTGGCGAAGTTGGGATTTCTTCCAACTCTTGAAAAGTTAATGGTAAGTGAAAACTTGGAACTGGTTTCAATAAAACTATAAAATCATACAGTCATTAAGCCTTTTAAAATATTTTTATCTACTGAGCATCTTTTTACAAGTCTGATTGGAGACCTTTGCTTTGCTGAGAGTGGAGGTTTCTGATAATGTCCAGAATCCAGAAGCTGCCCACAGTTCTGCTCTGGAGTAACTTGGCTTGACTACTCTTACTATTTTACTTTTGGAGAAATCTGAGGGCAGTGAAGTCCTTGTGACAAGGTAGTCAAAAGGTGAAAGAGACTTTTTCATGTGGAAACTTGACTGTTGTTTTTTTATTGGAGAAAATCACATCCCTTAAGGAAAGGTCTGAATTCTTGTTGCCTCTAGATGCTTACAGAAACTGTTGTGCACCTTGATTTGTACAGTGGTTCTTTAGTAGAAAAGGAATAAATTGTGGACAGCAGGTATAGAATATCAATAACGTCTTAGATATTCAAGCAAGTAGGATATTGTGAATGTTTCCAGCCTAAGTTAGGGTTCTTAAATTCACAGAAAGCTTTTTGCCCTTTCTAGAGGATGAAAATAGAAGGGAATGGATTTGCCTGGTTCCTTGTGGTTTTTCTGTAACTATATTATCTTGTTTATGAAAATTTTTGTGACAAAATATTCTGCAGTTTTTAAACTGCCTCTTCTTGGCAGCTTCATGCAATAAGAAATCCCAAACTTTATTTACTCTAACAAATTTATCTCTTTTTTTTTATTTTTGTGTGTGAGGGAGTGGATGATCTGCAAGTTAAATCTGCTGCTACAGATATGTTGTCTTATCTAGTAGAATTTAGTCCAGCCATGGTCCACGAATTTGCAATGCAAGAGGCCCGACAGAGTGAGAATGTGAGTAAAAGTGATTTGGAGTTTGTTGAATATACCAGTTTTAGGGCAAACAGGAAAATAACCAGTAAAATACAAACGATATTTCTGTATTGTGTTTTAATTTTTGATTTTAAAAAATTGCAGTAAATGGGGACCTCATTCCGTTCTTGTGAATAATTATTTTGTGATTTCTTTCTTTGGATTTTTTTGCAGGATACCCAACTCATCACTCAGATCATTAAGCAGATAATCTGTAGTCCTGACCCTGAATTTGGAGGTGACCATCAGTTAATGGAGATTTTGCGTGCACTGATCAATCCAAAGAAAATGCTGACCACAGCTAGTGTAAGAGAACGGGAATGGCAGAAGACATGATACTGTCTTGTCAAACATAAAAGCCTGATATTCTCTATTGCTATTATTATGGGCAGAGGACAACAAATGATAGGGTTTTTTAATTGAGTGGCATGTGGTCTGACAGCAACTTTAAATAAGCAAAAGATAAGCTAATTTTGCTAATGCAAGGTATGTGTATGGGGCATTGTGCCAGTATTAAACCACACAGTCCCATGTGTCAGGGCCATAGAATTGTCTGGCCATAGCTCTCTCCATCTGGATGATAAATCCTGACCTATTTAAATTCATTGCAATGGACCAGAATACCTGTAAAATGGTTTACAGTTTTTTCTGGGCAAAACTACATGCATTTAAGAATGGTTTAAGAAGACTTTGTCAAGCACTTGGAGTCCCTGCTATTTTTTCCAGTATATATATTGGGGATTATTTTAATGACAGCTAGGTTGGTTGGATGTCTCACAAGTTTTTCCCAAAATAAAGAAATTGATCCTGTGTGAAGACAGTTCTGCAGACCCAAAAAACTCAGTAGAATTCTTTGTAAGCTGTTTCTTCTGTTACCACTCTTTTTTCATTTAAAAGGTTGTATGTATGTCAGTGTTTAATGAAGTTATTGTTGTTTTAGCATTTAGAAATATTTGAATTTCTCGATAACTTCTACGACCGTTACATTCATGTTCTTACTGCACCGCTTCCGGCTGATGCATCAGAAGAATGGCATGATATAGGTAAGAACAATTTAATTTTTTTTCCCTTTGAAAGGCAGTACAGTCCTGGTAATGGCAACAGACTTGTGATGCCTGCTGGGAACAGGCTAGCTGCAAGCTTCTATTCCTCCAGGGACAGGGATTATGTGGGCAGGAGTTTTCATAGCCCTTTCCTGAAACTGTGAATGCTGACATAGCTTGATGGTATACTTTGTAAAGATGCACTTCCTTCATGTGTGTTGAAAATAATGTCATAGTTTTACTAGTCTAATTTTAAAGAATATTTACTTATTATAATATCAAAAAAGGCAAAAAAAAAAAAAAAAAAAAAAAGCCACAGTTGTTCTGACCTTCCAAAGAAATACAGTAAAACAAAAATCCACAAAAATATATCAGAAACTGCAATAGCAACTAAATTTAGTGTATGCTGACAGTAGAGGATTTACTTTTTGTACAACTTAAAGCATTAATTTATCTTGTAGATAATTATCAAACGGCAGAAATACTTGCCTCAGTTTTGGAGCTGCTGTCTTTTTGTGTGGAACGGCACAAATACCACATGAAGAGGTACATTATAAACAAAGATCTCCTGAGAAGAATACTGGTCTTGCTGAAATCCAAACACAAATTTCTGGCCTTGTGTGAGTATGGAACTGCTGTGATTTATTTTTTAAAGGCTTTGTGTGTCCTATGTGGAAGGTGTAAGAGTGTTGATGTACACTTGAACTCAGAATTCATGCTCATTTGCTGTGTTTCATTGGCTACAATTAAGTCATTTGGGAAAAAAGAGGTAGCAGCTATCTGTAAGCACAGACCAATGCAGTTTGTGGTGAGAGAAGAACTGTTGTCTCTTTTGAAGTCTACAGGGATCCTTTCAAATCTCCATGACAGGATCCTTTGGAATAAGATTTCTTGCCTCATTTCAGTAGAAATTGTGTCCTTTCTTAATAATGTCCTGAATCTGGTTCTCACTGTGGAGAGTGAATGAAATCCTGGGAAGCAGGGTCTTTAAAGACTCAGGGCTGGTTCTGGGAGGGGAACACGGAAGAAGAACACACAGGAGTTGATAGTTTAACTTGACGCATGCTGGAATGCATTGCTGCTGGACTTGAGACAAAAAATCCATGATTCCTGATGACCTTCAAATACCCAGGAAAGTCAAAGAAGGAAAGAAAGGTCACCTGTCAACAAATCTGCTTCTGTGCTTCGGGGCTGCATCTTCCGCTTGGGATAACACCAGGTTTTTCAATTCTTCCGTAAGAAGGTGGCAGCCCTGTCATGTGCTTGTTGAATGCTTGAATACCTTTCTTCACACAGGTGCTCTTCGCTTTCTGAGGAGGATAATTGGCCTGAAAGATGAACTGTATAACCGCTACATCACTCTGGGAAACCTGTTTGAACCAGTTGTAAATGCTATGTTGGACAACAGGAATAGGAGCAATCTGCTCAACTCTGCCTTGCTGGAGCTGTTTGAATTCATCCGAATGGTAAGTTCAGCAGCAGCTTCAGCACTGACATGTCCATGACCTTGCAGGGCAAGAGGCAAAAGGAAGATTTCCAAGATAGCAAACATCCTGTTTTAATGGAACGGTCACAAATTTTGGGACGTTGCTGAGTCTATTGTCCATTTCTAAGGGAAGTTTAATAATTCTCTCTAGATTTCAGCTCTTTTCCTAAGAATAAATCTGATTGCTCCCCATTCGTTCTTGACAAGAATATTTTGGTTCTAGATAAGGAATCAGTTACTTTCCAAAATAAAGTTGAAAGCTTTCCGATTTTGTGCATGCGAACTTTTGAGAGTGAAGCCCTGTTTTGTTCTTATTCAGGAGGGCATTCAGCTCCTTATTGCTCATATAGTTGAGAACTTCTCTGATGCACTGGAATCTCTCCAATACATTCCCACATTCCAGGGACTGAAGACAAAATATGAGCCAGAAAAAGACCAGCCAAATCAGAAACCAAACAGGTATGGCCCAGTTTCTGTCTAACGAGGATGCCAGTGCCTGCCATTCTGCAAGCCTACTGGTTGGTTTTTAATTTCCCATAGAGCAGCAGAAGCAGGTGGCTGGGATTGGGGTTGGATTTCATTCCTTCTGAAAACTTCTTGGGTTAGAGTAATCCCCCATCTACCTTTTATTGAGTAGAGCTGATGTGGTCAGTAGATTAAATGTTCCACTGAGAAAACTCTCAGCTTATGAAGAACAGAATCTTGCTCTGTTCTTCTGAGTTAGAATTCAGTCTGCCTCATTATCAGCTGTGTATTTGTGAAGCTTCTGGTGAGGGTGAAAGCAGGGATGGAGCTGGATTGTCTTCCCCGAGTCACCTAATTCATTCTAAAGCTTTGGAAGCCATTTATGGCCTGACTGAGTCTGAAACATCAGGCAAAGCTTTAATCACTTGTCCTGTGTCTCTTGCAGTGTCTCCTCCAAATTGCCTGGTGAGACATTTGTCAAAGGAGCAATGAGCTTACGGGTGGATGAAGATCAGTTCAGTGAAGGCGAAGAGAAGGCAGCTCCAATGCCACCAGCAAGCTCCAATGGCTCCTATCCACCATACACAGCCCAGACCACAGTGGAGACAGCCCCCAAGGTGGGAGAGAACTTTTATGGAAGCTCCTATCCTCGGGTAGGACAGCAGAGCAACCTCCTAGGGCTTCACTGGCTGTAATGCGGCACGGTCAGCAAATAGCCTTGTACAGGGTGTCTTAGGGATAAAATCATCCAAATCCCTGACTACTTTCACCAAGAATGAAACCCTGACTAGTTTAGGGTATGGTTTAAGGAGGATAGGATGGGACTGGAGTCTGCTGTTATCTGGTGGACACAGGGTAATTTTGCCTCTTCTGCATAACTAAACTGTTCCTACTCTGGCTTTCTTCCCTGCCCAGCTAGTGCTCTGTGTGTGTGATATACAGATGGGATTGCCTTTTTTGGAGTCTATTCCCCATCAGGGAATGAATACGTGTTTTTAAGCAGACAAAATGTAGGAAGTGATACCTCTTTTGTGCCTTTTACAGCTGAGCATTATTTGAATCTTAGCTTCCGAGGAGCTAGAGAAAACTCTGGCAAGAATTTTATTGCTCACCCCTTTTGACCTGGGGGCAAAACAGATGTGCAGACTGTATTTTTTTCAATGTGTGAATTTCATTTTTGTACCTTTTTCTAATTGGCAGAGAGGTCTATTTGAAATATTTGGTTATCCAGATGATGAAGATCGTGAGACATCTCCAAAGAAAAGAGCTCGTCTGGATTCCTAAAGGAAACTGAAATTTCTAAATAAGGACTTTTTAATGGGTTTTCCAATGCTGCAACTATTTAATGTTAAAATATGGAACCAGCTGCAGTACATGAAATATATCTCTCTTGTAATATATGTTATTATAGAATAAGAATGTAATGGTAATATATGTTTAAATTATAATAGAGTAAAATATAATATAAGTAATATAATTAATATTATGCAATATAGTAGTAATATGTAGTAACATATGTTAGGTAAATTGCTCCTGGAACAGTTTAAGGTGAAGCTGTTATGATGTTTTGGAGATTTAGCTGGTAGTTTAGGGTAATACCTAGTTTCAATTGTAGCTCTTGTTTGGAAAAAAATTGCTTTCTGTATAGATATGCTCAGATAGTTTGTTCATCAAAGAAGTTTATTTTGTACTAAAGATCCCAATGTACTTGTTTTACACCATTTGTAAGTATGTGGCAATATTAATGCTGACCTGTAAAATTCAGGAATTAAAATTGAACTCTGTAGTTTCATAGGATGTGTTATTTGTAAGTACTATTTTAATAAAAAGTTACATGAAACCTGACTGGGTGGGTTTGCTTCTTTTCCTGTGAAGTACTGCTCCAGTCAGTGATGTCATGCCCTGAGCAAAGGGTAACCACATTCTTGGCTTCTCTTTCAATCTGTCATGGCCAAGCCAGTACAAGGTTTCAAAAATATTTCTACACTTTTTCGACTGAATTGCAGGTGGCATCTCAAACTTTGCAAATAAAGAAATTCTTTTTTCCTAATTTTATTTTAGCAGATTTCAGTATCTGGTTGTTTATGGGCTTTCAAGAGGCTGAGGCCAGTGGTTGAGCAAATCTGCACTGCAGGGATGCTCTGCAAATGCAAAAAGCAAAAGCAAAATTAGGAAAATTGAAAGTGGATAAAATTTATTTAAGTGGAGACATTTTTTGCTGAAAATAAATTTATCTTAAAAAAAAAAAAATCCAAAAAACCAAGCCCAACCTAAACTGACCAAACTAAAATAATGTAATAACTATACAATGGCTCTTGACCAAGGCAGGCTTTTTAATGGTAGTCTAGACTTTAATAGATTTGAGTTGTTTATTTCAAATATGTGTGAACAGATATTGCCTCTCCTGCCACATATACAGGGAAATTTAGGCCTCACTTAAAAAGGCAGAGTGCAAGAATCATGAAATCATGAGTTCAAAGTGTTTCTCTGAATTATCTGTCTATTTAAGATTTCCCTCTGCTAGAGAAAAATCTCTGTTACAGAAGTTGCAAGTTAAGCAAATCTATCTGCATGGAAAGTAAACCAGGTTACAAACACTGTTTTGTGGCTATTTAGATATAGCTCATATTGGTGACTGTCCTATTCCAAATTAGAGGATTGCAAGAGGATAAACATATCTCTAAACAAAATTAAAGTGCAACCCTTACACTGGTTGCTTTTCTTGTCTCCAGAAAGCAGCAAAAATCTGGGTAGTTTTATCTCTAAAGGTTCGATGTATGAGTGGACAAAAAACTCTGTGCAAGTGGAAGTTACTGGAATGCTGTTACTCCTCAGGAATTTGGTTGCAGAGCTGGAAGATTTCAAATTCCAGATTCCCAGAATGTCATAGTTCCAACTGTAATTTGGGTGGGGAACTGGAGGATTCTAAATACCTGACACCTGACTTCTGTTATTCCCAAGGAATTTGGAAGGGGAACTGGAGGATTCCAAATTCTCCATACCTGGAGTACCATTATTCTCCGGAAAATTTTGTGGGGAGCTGCAGGATTCCAAATTCATGACACTATGAGTGCTGTAATTCCATAGTTTTGCTGGGAATCTGGGAGGGAAGCAGGAGGATTCAAAATTCTCACTGCCAGGATTGCTGTTATTCCATGGGAATTTGAGAGGAGAAGTGGAGCTTTCAAAATTCCCAACCCTGGGAATGCCATAATTCCAGAGGAGTATGGGAGTGGACCTTAAGGAATCTGAATTCCTGACACTTCGAGTTCTGTTATTCTTTGGGGTTTTGGGTGGGAATTTGGAGGGTGTAGGAGGGATCTTACATTCCCGACTCCCGGAATGCCATTATTCCATGCGATATTGAAAGTGCAACTGGAGGATTCTCAATTCTCGACCCCAGAATGCTCTTTTTCCATGGGGATTTGGGTGCTGTCCTGGAGGGTTCCAAATTTCTGACTCCCAGAATTGTGTTGTTCCCTGGGAATTTGGGTGGGGAGCTGGAGAATTCTAAATTCCTAATGCCTAGGATGCCGGATATCCATGGGAATTTGTAGGGAAAGAGGGGAATTCTGAATACCCCATGCCTGGAAGACCATCATTCCATGGGATGTCTTCTGAGGATCTGGAGGAGTCTAAATTCCTGACATCGGGAATGCTGTAATTCTGTAATTTCAGTAGGAATCTGAGAGGGAAGCAGGAGGATTCCAAATTCTCAATGCCCAAATCGCCGTTCTTCCATGGGAATATGTGAGGGGAACTGGATGATTCAAAATTCCCATAACTGGGAATAACATAATTCCGTGGGAATTTGGGAGTGGAACTGAAGGATTCTCAATTCCTGACACCTGGAATGCTGTTATTCTTTGGGGTTCTGGTGGGAATTTGGGAAGGGAGCTGGGGCATTCTAAGTTCCTGATACCTGGAAAGCCGTGATTCCATGGGAAATTGGCTGCAGTGTTGGAGGATTCAAAATTCCCAGTGTCCAGAATGCTGTAATTCCATGGTCTTGGTGGGAATTTGGGAGGGGGACTGGAGGATTCTCAATTCCTGACACCTGGAATGTTGCTA
The DNA here is from genome assembly GCF_903797595.1 of Erithacus rubecula. Lineage (NCBI taxonomy): Eukaryota > Metazoa > Chordata > Aves > Passeriformes > Muscicapidae > Erithacus > Erithacus rubecula. Next base: position 102,814 of record NW_027636014.1, on the reverse strand, counting down.
TTGCTTGGAATTGGGTGGAAGTTTGGGAAGCCTTATGGGCGATTCTAAACTCCTGACTCCCGGAATGCTATTTTTTCCGTGGGAGTAGGGGAGTAGAACAAGATGATGCTCAATCCCTAAAACCAGGGAACTAGTTATTCTATGGGAATATGATCGGAATTTGAGCAGGCTATGGGGCATTCTTATTTCCTGACACCTGCGTGCCATTTATGCATGGGAAATTGGGAGGGCATCTGGAGAATTCTCAATTCCTAAGGGCCAGGATGCTGCAATTCCATGAGAACTGGGAGGGGAACGGGAGATGTTGAAACTTCCAATGTCCAAACTCCTGTTATCTCATGGAAATTTGGGATGGAACATGGACAGTTCGAAGTTCATGATGCCTGGAATCTTTCTTTTCCATGGGAATTTGGGAGCGGAACTAGAGGGTTCAAATTTTCCAAGGCCCAGAATTCTGTAATTCCACTGGAGTCTGGGAGTGGAACTGGAGGTTTCTCAATTCCTGACACCTGGAATGCTGTTATTTTTAAGGATTCTGGTGGGAACTTGGAGGGCCTACAGCGATTCTACATTCCCGACACCCGGAAATGCCATTATTCAATGGGATATTGGGACTGAATTTGGAGGATTCTCAATTCCTCAGAGCCGGAATGCTGTTCTTCCATGGGGGTTTGGGTGCGGCACTGGAGGGTTCTAAATACCCAATGCCTAGAATGCTGTAATTCCTGGTGTTTGTGGGAATTTGGGAAGGGAGCTGGAGGGTTCTCAATTCCTGACGGCTGCAATGTTGCTCTTCCTTGGGAATTGAATGGGATTTTGGGATGCTTTAGGGGGGATTCTAAATTCCCGACAAGCGGAATGGTGTTATTGCATGGGAGTATGGGAGTTGAATTGGATGATTCTCAATTCCTGATGCCTGGAATATCATTATGCCATGGGAATATGTTTGGAATTTGAGAAGACTGGGGAATTCTAATTTCCCAACACCCGGATTTGGGTGCAGAGCTGGAGGATTCCAAATCCCTGACACCCAGAATTCTGATATTCCCTGGGAATTTAGAAGGGGAACTGGAGGATTCCATATTCTCCATACCTGGAATGCCATTGTTCTCTGGGAATTTGTGTGGGGAGCTGCAGGTTTTCAAATTCCTGACGCCAGGAATGCTGTAATTCCACAATTTGAGAGGGAATCTGGGAGGCAAGCTAGAAGATTCAGAATTCTATCTGCCAGGATTTCTGTTAATCCATGGGATTAAAATTCTGAAAACCGGGAATGCTGTAATTCTACGGGAGTCTGGGAGTAGATCTGGGGGATTCTCAATTCCTGACACCTGGAATGCTGTTATTCTTTGGGATACTAATGGGAATTTGGAGGTCGTAGGGGTGATTCTCAATTCCCGACACCCAGAATGCCATTATTCCATGGGAATATGATTGGAATTAGAGAAGGCGATGGGGGATTCTAAATTCCTGACACCTGACATGCTATTATTCCATGGGAAGTTGGGAGGGCACCTGAAGATTTCTAAATTCCTAATGCCCAGGATGCTGCAAATCCATGGGAATTAGAGAGTGGGGGACGGGGTCTGGAGGGGTCCGAAATGGCGATGCCTGGACTGCTGTTATTCCATGAGAATTTTGGAGGGCACATGGAGAATTTGAATTTCATGATGCCTGGAATCCTATTTTTCCACGTGAGGGAAACTGGAGGGTTCAAAATTCCCAACACACAGAATACCATTATTCCATGGGAATTTGGGAGTGGAATTGGAGGACTGAAAATTCCTGAAATCTTGAATGCTTTTATTTGATGGGAATTAGGGGGGAATTTGGTAGAGCGTACGGAGTGCTAAATTCCTGACACCCAGCATGCCATTATTCCATGGGAATTTGGGAGGGCAACTGAGATCCTCTCAATTCCTGATGTCTGGAATGCTGTTACTCCACGGGAATTTGGTTGCGGAGCTGGAAGATTCCAAATTCCTTGATACCCAGAACGCCATTATTCCAGTCGCAGTTTGGGTGGGGAACTGGAGGATTCCAAATCCCTGACTCAGAATTCTGTTACTCTCTGGGAATTTGGAAGGGGAACTGGCGAATTCTAAATTCCCAATGTCGTGGCAGATATAATTCCATGGGAATTCGGGAGGGGAACTAGATGATTCTACTTTCCCCCTGCCTGATACGCTTTTATTCCATGCGCACTTGGGAGGGCATATGGAATATATGAAATTTCTAATGCCTGGAATGCCATTATTTCAAGGGAATTTGGATTGGGAACTGGAGGATTCTTATTCCTTACACGTAGAATGTTGCTATTCTTTGGGAATTGGGTGAAATTTTAGGTTGTTAAAATTGCTAAAATGCAATTTTTAAATTGCTAAAATTTAGGTTGGGGGGTTCTCAATTCCCGACACCCAGAATGCTGTTATTCCCTGGGGAATTGAATGCAAAGCTGGAGGATTCCAAATTCCTGAGAGCCAGAATCGTGGTTTTACCTGAAAATTTGGAAATGCAACTGGAAGATTCCAAATGTCTGATTCAGGAAAGCTGTAATTCCATAGTTTCGGTGGGAATCTGGGAGGGAAGCAGGAGGATTCAAAATTCTCGCTGCCAGGATTTCCATTATTCCATGAGAATTTCTGAGTGGAACTGGAGAATTCTGTATTTATATTGCCTGGGATGCCAGAATTCAATGGGAATTTGGGAGGGGAAGAGGAGGATTTCAAATACCTATCTCAGGAAGAGCGTTATTCCATTGGAAGATTTGTGAGGATCTGAAGGATTCTAAATTCCTAACGCCAGGAATGCTGTTGTGAAAAACACGGTTCACTGTTTTGGGAGAATTAAAGGGTTTAATAAAAAAGACAATAGGAGACATATATAAAGCAAAGGGTTAAAACGGGCGGGTGCTTGGCATGCTGCCGAGAGCACACCACTGCTTCGGGAACACCCCTTTAAATACCTTCTACAATCCATCCCTTTGTTACATATTCATAGACCTTCCTGCATAGTCAGCTGTTTCTGGGAACTGTTTAGCATGGCCACTCCTTGGGTCCGCCTATTTAGAGCGTGCGTGTTTCTTGGCCTGTGGTTTTATTCTTCTCCTTATCCCTTTTAATTTGGGTGGTGGTCCCAGCGGTGAGTGTTGATAATTGTCCTGTCAGCTGGAGGGTCCCCATCACATGTTCACGGGCTCTTATCTTTGACTAAGTGGGTAGTTTAAGCAAACTATCTCTAAAAAACTTATGTCTGACTTTTACTATTCACCAAGACTATATCCATATAGAAATGCTATTTTGACATTATACATATAGCATTTATCCCAATACTTGCAAAGAGCCAACAACGTCATGCATTTATAACACAAATATATTTCGTGTCAGCTCCAAATACCCCTCCCCACTTCAAAAAACCCACCCAGAATTTTGGGGCGAGCTCCCCCTCCTCGGGCACCTGCGGGATGCGGGGGGCGATGGTCTGGGGGCGAAGGAGCTGCGGATACAGAGAGCGGGGAACGCACGTGGTGCCTCCTCTCGATCCTCTTTATCCTTCCTCCTCCTCTGTCTCTCCTCTTCCTTCTTCTCCTCCCCTTCCTCCGACCCTCTGGCTGCGTGGTCAGGCCGGGACACGAAGGGAAAAGGCCCGATGACCCCCAAACCCAGCTGGGGAAGCGGACCTTTGAAGGGGAAAATGGGAAAGAGGTGGGAGAGGGGGGACAGTGGGAAGTGGGACCCACTGAGGGTCGCCCAGTTAACCCCAGGACCCCCAAGCCCCGTCCCAGCCCCCCCAGTTCCCTCCGCACCCCCGGCTGAGTGGGGGGCTCAGCCCAGGACCCGTCGTCGTTCGGGGCTCCCCCGAGTGCAGCGAACGGGAGAGTTCCTGGCTCGGAGCGGCCCCAGAAGAGGAGGGGATCCTGTCCCTTTTTGAGGGCGTTTAAGGCTCTTCAGATCCATTTGAACAGGAGTTTTTATCTTTTTAAGGTTTTTGGGTCGGGTCCCACCACTACAAGGGCTTTTTTCTCTCCCCATTTTAGGGTGTTTGTGGGGCCACAGCCCCAAAGGCCCCTTTTAAGGGGGGATCATGATGGCTTAAAGTTACATTTGTAGGGGAGCCCCCACTACAACCCCCTGTAGGAGATGTTTTGTCCCCCAGGGTGGATTTTAGGGATTGTCTCTACCATCGCCGCTTTAAAGAGCCGTCAATTGGAAGCCCCACTGAAACTGCACTTAAAAGTGCAACACCATTCCCGCTGATTCCGGCAGTGGACCCCGGGGGGTTTGGGGTTCCCGGGAGGTTTTGGTGGTACCTGGGCGATGCCAGTGACAGAGCTGGGGACCCCGTGGCGGGTATGAAACTTCTCACTGCGCTTGGGCAGCTCCAGCGTGTTCAGGGAGATCCTGGGGGGACCGGGGGGTTCTCTGCAAATCCCATGGGACCCCCCTGAACTCTCCTCACCGCTGGATCTGCTGCAAGCATCTCACCCAAATCACTGAGATCTGTGATGAGTGACAGCCTAGGAGTGTTTCTCACTGTCTGCCGCACTGCACGGAACACCCCAGGCAGAGCACTCCAGGAGGAAACTTCCATGCGTTTCTTCCCCTTCTGGTCTAATCCCTGCCATATTTCCAGAGACATTCCTGGCAGGTGTGCCCCAGGTCATGTGTGAATTCCTCAGCCTCGATCTCCTCTGTTTCCCAGCACCTCTTGGTGACCTGGGCAGTGCCAGCCATCACCACGAATGTCCCGGATCGCAGCTGGAAGGAGAGGAATTCCCGGCTGTCCTTGGTGAGCCCATGGGATCCGCGGACGCTGCCGTGGGACAGGAGGGCACAGGTGGAAACCTCCTGTAGCAGGGGTTCCCTGGATGCAGCAAAGGGAGCTCCAAGGGTCCCCGGTGTCCCCACCTGCAGCACAGGGCGGGGAAAGCCGGGATGGCCTGGAATAGGGGTCAAGGGTGTCCTCAGTGCTGAGGGAAGGAGGGGCTGGGTGCTGGGAAAGGCAGGAATAGGGGTGCAAGGGGTCTCTGGGTCAAGGAGAAGGGGACTCTGCGGGCTGGGAGAGGCGGGATGGCCGGGAAAGGGGTGCCGGGGTTACTGGTGCCGGATAAGGGGGTGCAGGGTGGAACACATGGCTGGGAATGGGGGTTCGGGGGGATCAAGGCGCCCGGGAATGTGGGTGTAGGGGCCTCTCCGTGCTCCGGAATGGGCGATCAAAGAGTCCCGGGGCCGGGGGTCCTCCTCAGCTCTGGCCGTCCCCCGGGGCCCCCAGGAGCGCCCCAGCCCCAGCGCTGGAGCCATGGCGCTGCTCGGCTGCGGCCCCGCCCCTGAGCAGCCTCCGGCCCCGCCATTGGCCCCGCTCTTTCCTGCCAGCCAATGGCAGCCCGAGTGTGCAGAGGCGTCACCAGATCCCGACATTGCCGCCGCCTGCGGAAGGGAAAAGCCACAGCATCAGAGAGCAAAAGCGGGGGGAGGGCACGGGGCATTCCCGGGAATTCCCCTGGATCCCCTCCCGGGATCCCCCGGGACCCTCCTCAGCCGCGCACTGCGGGACCCCCGGGCCGGGCTGTGCTCAGCTCCCGGGGCCTGCGCTCCAGCTCTGCCTGCAACCCGCCGCCTCCGGCCCAAAGCGGGGCAAGCACCGCCAGCCGCGGATCCATTTTTTCCTGCGCCTGCAGCTCCGAGCCCCGGCGGAGCAGGACTGGGCGCTGCCACTGCGAGCCCTGATTGCCAATCTCCTTCTCTCTCTTTCTCCTGTTCTCTCCCTTTGCTGTGGGTGATCATCAGTCCCAGAGTGGCCGGAGAGCCCCGTGCCCAGGTCGGGTTTCCCAGGAAAGGGAGGCCTGGGGGTGAGGTGCCCTGGGCCAGCCGGGAATGGGGGTCCGGGAGACCGCGAAGTTAAAAATAACCAGAACCGAAATCTTTAACTAAGGAGCTCTTCTTTACTAAAAGCAGCAGGGAACCAAAGTGAATGTTTTACAGCAGTACCGTTGTCTAGCCACGCAAGAAGCGAGGTACCACACACACAACAGAGGATTTTTCAGGCTGGGGAAGTGCCCATGGACTTACTGTGTCTGGTATTGTTTAGGGCTGTTTGTATGTAAAGTCGCTTTAGAGAAGATGGTGAGCTTACAACTGGAGGACGAAGGCAATTTTTAGCAGCTGGTCCTGTAGCTGACTGTATGGTGTCTGGAGGGTTCCCGAATCTTGTATTGGCTCCCTGTTCCAGGGGCTTTTTCTCTTCAAGGGAGCTACCATGAAGAGTGGAGTTTTGGGAGCTTTGTGATTTTACACGTTGGGCACGTTCTTTCAATTGATGGACAGGAGGGGAGCAGCAGCAGCCAGGCCAGAAATGAGATAAGGGAGAGGGTAACAGGGAACAAACTGGAACAGGGAATACAACAAACTGGATTTAAGGAAGGGAATACAACAATCAGATTAAAGAATGAACTGGGGTCATACAGAACAGTGTATTACATGATAAGGTAAGTGACAATTCCAACTCTCTAACAATCCTCATTTATAACCTTCGGGGAGATAATTTATCACAGTGCTGTAGCTTAATATTAAATCTGGCTTTTGCTGATCCCGTGTTGGGGATTTTTCAAATGCTCTCAGCCCCTGGTTCACAACAGGGTGAAGGAACCCTGGCCCAGGCTCTGGCCCTGGGACATGGGGACGCTGCCGGGGGGTCCCTGTCCCCCTGTGCCACCCCCAGGGCCCGGTCCCTGTCCCTGTGTCAGACTCTGGGGTCGATCTTGTGGAACATCCTCTGGGGGAGGCTGCGGCATGGGGGGCAGGGGGCACCTGGGGGGACAGGGGACCCCCCTGTGCACGAGCAGCGTTGGACTGTGAGGGGACATTGCGAGGGGGGAACGGGGCAGAGTGACCTCCCCAGTGACCTCGCACAACCCTGTGATGTCACACAGCACTCTATGATGTCACACAGCCCCTGTGATGTCACACAGTCATTGTGATGTCACACAGCCCTGTGATGTCACACAGCCCCCAGTGATGTCACACGGCCACATGTGCTGTCATACAGCCCTGTGATGTCACACAGCCTCTGTGATCTGTGAAGTCACAGTCATTGCTGTGATGTCACACAATCTGCTCTGGGATGTCACACTGCCATACTGTGATGTCACAGCCTGCTCCAGCATGTCACAGCCCCTCTCTGATGTAACATAGCCACCCAGTGATGGCAGAACACACTCTCTGATGCCACAGCCTTGTCTGGGACATCACACAGCTGCTCTGTAATGTCACAGTCTGCTGTCTGATATCACAGAGCCACCCTCTATGATGGCACAGTCTCCTCTGTGACCTCACTGCCCTCTCTATGGTGTCACACAACCGTCCAGTGCTGTCACAGCCCACTCAGCAATATCACAGCCTGTTCTGTGATGTCACAGCCCAATCTGTGACCTCACACAACCCACCCTGTGCTGTCACACAGCCCCTTTCTGACATCACAGCTGCTCTCTGGCTCCATGACACAGCCACAGAGCTGCTGCTGTGCCACAGCCCCCTCTGGGATATGACACAGCCCCTGCCAGTGCTGAGCACTGTGAGCTCTGCCTGTGCCCTGCTCGTGTCCCTGCCATGCCCTGGCAGTGCCCCAGCCCTGCTGGGCTGTCACAGGAGCTGCTCCTGGGCAGAGCTGTCTCTCTGCAGTGCTGCCCTTGCCAGGAGCTGCCTCTGTGCTGGAGCCTGGCCCAGCTCAGCAGCACAGGCACAGCACAAGGACTTGAATCACCCTCTCAGGGCTTTGGTGCTGTTTGCATCAGATTCAGTACCTAAAAGAGTGTGCTCAAAAAACTTCTCAAGAGCTCCAAGTGAGATTGAAGCACTGAAGTTTCTCATATTTAACTAGATCCCAGTGAGGGCCAGAACTGAGAAAGTGTCCTCAGGTCTCAGTTAGAGCAGAACACTGGAGGCACTGATGGCAGGTGGGGACAAAGCAGGGAAAGGTGTCTCTGGTGCTGAGAACAGCAATTCTTTGTTTCTCCAGTTGTTCTCTGCTATGACAAAAGGATCCACCATCTCTGAAGCAATCCATCCATCTCTCCCAGGTCTCTCATCAGCTGTCCTCAGACTCCACTCCACTGAGCACAGAGTTCCTTTGCCCCTATGCAGTAATCATGTTCTTGCAGCCGCCAAACCCCACCTTGGGATGTCTCTGGGCCCTCTCCAAGGTGTTGGCAAATGAAAACATTCTCCTAGTAGTATAAGGAATTGAGCAGAAGAACAAGGCTAGCCAGTCTTGTTTGTTCTTGCTACTTTTGTATGGGAACAATCCTTGCATAGATAGAATTTTGGATGCCAAATCACAATTTTATTCATGGCCCCTGGACGAGAAGTTTGGTTCATTTCCATAGGTGGAAAGAAGCAGTGCCCGAGTGTCTCAGGACTAGATGAGAGGTGACCACCAGAGGCTGTGCTGACACCTTTTGTCTGGGAAAAATCCTTGAATACAAGGAATTTTTTAAGGTAAGTCCAATTTCAGCCATGCTCATCAGGAAGGAGAGAGGTTTCTTTTCCATAGAAAGAAAAGCACAGGGCCCCAGTGCTCCTGGGACTGATGAGAAGCAACCCTCAACATGCCAGGATCTGCCAGACCTGCCAGGTGGTCCATGGGAGGCCAAATGAGCCAGACCTGTTCCATCTTCCCTTTGGTTCCATGGGGTCCCACAGTGTCACAATGGTCTCCATGATTCCACAGGGCCTTGCAATGCCACAGTAGTCTCCATGGATCCACGGTGCCCTGTAGGATCACAACGGCGCTTTAGCTGCACAAGGCCCTGTAATGCAACCATGGCTTCTTGGTTCCACACAGCCCTGCTGCTGCTCACTGGCCCCTTGCAGTGACTATGTGGCCCAGCAGTATCACAGTGATGTCTTTGGTTCAACAGGGTCCCCAGAGTGTCACAATGGTCCTTTAGATCCTTGTTACCTTGCAGTTTTACAATGATCCCTTTGATTCATTGTGCCCTACAGTTTCACAATGGTGCCTTGGTTCCATGGCGTCCCCAAAGTGTCACAATGGTCTCCACAGGAAGGAAACCACAGAGCCCCAGTATTTCAGGGGTTAATGAACTGCAGACACCAGAGGCCAAGGCCAGCCAGACATGTCTGTAATGGCAGCTTTTGTGTAGGAGAAATCTTTGGATATAGGACTTCTGGAGGTGGAATCCCAATTTTGGCTGTGGGCACCTAGAGAAGAAGGATGGTTCTTTTCCACAGGAAGGAAAGCATGGAGCCCCAGTGTTTCAGGGCAGAATAGAGGTGACCACCAGAGGCCAAGGTCAGCCAGACCTATGTGTTCCGGCAACTTTTGTCTGAGAGAAACTCTTAGGGATAGGAATTTTGGGGGGAAAGTACTTAGTTTGGCCATAGGTGCCTGTGCCAAGAGGGCCGTTTCTCTTCCATATGAAGGAAAGCACTGAGCCCCAGGGTTTGAAGGCAGGTGAGACCTGGTCCCCAGGTAGACAAGGGCAGCCAGACTTGTTGCTAATGGCAGCTTTTGTGGAGGAGCAATCCCTGGATATTGGGAATTTTGAAGGGGGAATCCCACTTTGGGCATGGATGCTTGAGTCAGAAGGGCAATTATTTTCCTTTTGAAAGAAAGCCCAGGGCCCCAGTGTTTCAGGGGCACATGAGAAAAGACCCTCAACATGCCAAGGGAAGTTGGACCAGTCAGGCCAAGCCAAACAGACCTGTTACCTGTTCCCTTGTTTCCATGGGGCCTTGTAGTGTCACAATGGGAGTGTCATATTGGATCCTCGGTTCCATGAGGCTCAGCTGTGTCACACTGGCCTCTTGTTTCCATGGGGCTTCACAGTGTCACAATGGTCCCTTGTTTCCATGAGGCCTTGCAGTGTCAGAATGCTTTCCTTGGTTCCATGGGATTGCACAATGACATAATGGCCCCATGGTTCCACAAGACTGCAGTGTCTCAACAGTCTCCATTATGAAGTGTCACAATGGCCTCTTGTCTGCACGATTCCCTGGTGTGTCACAACGGGCGCCTCTTTCTTCCATGAGGCCTTGCAGTGTCACAGGGGTCTCCTTGGTACCACAGTATTGGGATATAAATACTATGAGGAACAGGGCAAATGAGAGATATTGTAAAAGATGGTTTATTGCCTTATGGCATCAGTCTCATAGAATGGTGAGATATTAATGGTGCTATATCCAACGCTCTAACAGAAGCTGCCTCATTCTCAGTTATAATGCCTTATGTTAGTTTTTAGCCAATCAAATACTTCTACAAAGCTTGCTAGTGTCTTTTTATACCAATCATTTATTGCTTTGCCTTTCACGGCTTTGCCAAAATGAGTCATTTTTCAGTCAATCATATAACACTTCACAAACTGAGATGAATATACCTAAAAATTTTAACTGACTTTATAACAGGTTCTCTTACTAAATTTAAAGTATTTTATTATCTTATTTAATATATTGCTTTGCTTACAAATTACATATTTCTGTTTGCTTAAAATATATTTTTTCTTAAACTGCAAACTTTTATTCTTGTTTTATATCTGTTTCACTTTAATGCTTTAATTCTCCAAGCCTTCTCCAAGGTGTGAGAGTCCATCTGAGCCTCTCGTCTGTTTCTGCCCATCGACCCTCACCTGAGGCCTGCGCTGGCCGGGGATGGGAGGAACGCCAAGTGACTGTTCCGCAGGTGATGCCCACCAGGACTGGTTTCTCATGACAACTAGTCACGGGGTGCTGACTCAACAAAGCTCCCACAGATGGAAGAACAATGGACTGGTCTGGTATGGGCTGCCCTGTGTGTGTTCGTAACAACAAAGATGGTTTGGTATGCCTTGAAACATCCTGTTTCCACCTGTTCCTCAGGGTAATGAGCTCCACATACAATAGTCCATAAATCTTCCCACCTTTTGGCCAGAAGCCACTCACCTTGGGAAAGGACTATAAAAGTGACTTTCTCAGAGGAGACCCCCTGAGATCTCCCCAGACAGCAACAGACATCTATTGGCTGCTCCACGAGGATTCGTCTGCCTGTCTTGGTAGCTATAATCCTGACCCCCCTTTCTCTCTCTCTCTCTGTCTCTATCCCCCTATCGCATTTTGGTTGGCACTAAATAAAGTGCATTTCTGTAGAAGTAAACTGGTTTTGTTCCCTGCTGTGTCTTTCGCACTCTGAGATCCATAAAAGAACCAGTCACCACTCCCGCTCAGGTTGGGCAGACCGTGACATTATTTGGCAATTGGATGTAGTCGGCAATTGGATTCCCGATACTGGAGGAGTTGGGGTTTTCTGTGCACTTTGTACCAGGGGAAGACCTGTGCCATTTCAGCCACACCTAGCCTGTCAGTACCGTAAGGATTGAACAGTGCTAGAAAGCAAGGGAGGTGGTATTGGGTTCTTCCCGCAATCTGCACACAGACCCAGGTGGATAATCAACTCCATTCCAGTTATCGGAGAATGTTTTCGAAAGGATCTCAACTGAGCAAAAGATGGGACTTGTGTTTTTTGTTGTTTGCTGCTTGGTGTAGTTGAGGACACAACCATTGCGCAACTAAAGAAAACCTCCCAAGCACTTTGGTCCCCTCAGCCACCCAGGGAAGAGAGGGGGTTGTCCCCAGCAGAAGTCTGGATGTTAAGTCTTGACCTTCCTGAAGTGTTTTTTTTCCCTTGCACATAATTGTAACTCACAGAATATTGTTATTGTTGTTGTTTAGTTGTTGTATTTGACTACTTCAGATCGCGAAGAGACAAGTGGTTTTTGTAGTTAAGTTAGTACCTCCCAAGTAGTGTGTCTCTTCACCCGCTCCAGGGACGAGAAGGGATTCACAGTTTCAGCTGTGTTTTTTGTGTAACTTTAGGTGTGTCTCCCTGAGAGTGGTTTTAGGCCCTTTGTAAAAATGTCTGAAAATGATAAAGCTGCATTTTACGCTTTACTAGCTAAGTATAATGCCAGACCCTCCCAAGGGGGGGAAGACTGGGCACACAGTAATTGGTTTAATTTAGAAAATGTGATTGATAGAATGCATTCTTTGCAACATGAAACAAAATTCAAACTGAGCAAGAAAAATAAAACCATACTTTCCACAGTTCTAGGCACTTGTCTTTCAGCTCCTGTAGAATCTCATTTTAAACGAGTGAGTGAGGAAAATGTAGTGATAGACTCCTTGCAAAACCTGGTGGAAGCTTTGCAAAAACTATTACAGGAGAAAACAAATCAGGTAGAAACTCTTGAAATCCAACTATAGCAGAAAAGAAATCAGGTATAAACTCTGCAAAACCAACAAGAGCAGGAAAGAAATCACAACTATTTGCTACAATTATCACATGTCTCACAACATGCAGATACACCTAATGACAGAGAAGAAAAGGAAACATATCACATAAAGCAGATATACCCACAGAGAGAACTAGTACACATACAAAATTGTGGGGAAAATTGCTGCTCTAAAATGAGACCTCTCGTTAAAACAGAATATAGACACGTGAACAACGAGGATTTTGACCCCCACATAACCTCCAAAGAAATACCATACACTGCTACTGAATTGGCCAAATTAAAGAAAGAATACTCACGCCTCCCACAAGAATCTGAGACCGAGTATATTTTTAGAGTTTCACTCACTGGAGAAGATCAAATTAAATTAAGTGAACAAGAAGTCAGTGAGTACTGGGGGCCTGGAGTTTTCTCAACAACTGGAAACTCTCGTGTTCCACGGTCTCTGACACAGCATGCAGCCTACTGGGCTGGGGGACTTAGCCCCCTAGAAAGAGGTGATCCTCTTGCCATAACTGGCACCCCAGACCAACTCCTAGAAAACATTAAAAAAGCTGCCTGCTTGCAAATTATACAGGAAATAAAATTCACTGCTGGCCATAAATCACCTATGCAATTATCTGTAAATGTAAAACAATACTCTCTTCCCTCTGTTGCCAAAAAAAGGCTCAAACCGGTTATACAGGACTTGCAAAACTTCCCTGTATGGCCAATCCAAAAACCCAAACCTGACACTGTAGCTGTGTACCAATACATAGATGATGTATTGATAGGAGAAGAAGAAAATAAAGAAGTGAGGGATGTGCAACAGAAAATAATTTTCCACCTAGTGTTATGGGTTATGTTTTGACTAGCTCCTCTCCCTACCCCCCACCATGGAGCTGCCGGCCCCTCCTCCAGGCTGTTTTATCTAGCCGGGTGTTTTTTGGCTTTTGGGGCTTTTTGCCGCTGCTTCCGCTGCTCGCTGCTTTGGCTGCTGCTTTTGCTGCTGCTTCTGCTGCCCCCCTGCCCCCCTTCTCTCCGCTGCTTCAGCTGCTTTCCCCCCCCCCCCCGGCTGCCTAAACTGCCCCTCTCCCTTCCCCCCCCCCCATCCCTAAGATTTGCACCGGCTCCAGAGGAAACAGATCTGAACTTCGGAGACCACCTCTGGAAGTCTGCCAAAGAAGCTCTGCTGCCCTTCCCGGCGAAGATCTGCCGAGGTCATCTCAATCTGGGTCTGTGCTGGGAAGTGTTTCTTTTATATTTTGTTAATAAAAAAGTTTTTTCCACTTTCCCCTGAAGAAAATTCTTTCCGAGTTTGGTGAAGGAAGGAATTGTAAGGGGGGGAGGGGACCCTTTGGAGGTCTTTTTCCTAAAATTTGTCCCAAACTTGGACAAATTAATTTGGTGGCCCGTACTGGGAGACCAGAAAAGTGGAAAAAACTTTATTCTAATAATATTTTGTTTTCAACTGTTGGTATTGGTATGTCTATTGAATCCAGAATGTCTTTTGTTGTGGGAGCCTGCCTGTATGGGTGGTTATTAAGTTTCTTTGAAGTGTTAATACCGTTGTGGTCGTTGGGCTTGTTTACCTATCCAGAGATAGCTCCGGTGCTCTCTTTAATACGAAGTTTTTGTATTAAAGGGGTATTAACCAAAATACTCATCGGGCTAGGCTTGGTGATAATGGCATATAAGAGATTTATAAGAATGTTAGAATCGGCTTCAGGAATATATAAATCATGGCTTGTGTTATTTCTTAGAGGAGAAGCAGGAAAAGAGGATTTTCTGCCTTTATTTCCTTTCCTCTCCTCTGAATTAGTTACATCTGTATTAGAAAATATTCAGACCTCCCTGAATATTAAGGACATTATCTTTTTGGCAGTTAATTTGTTAAGTCTTTGTTGCACCATTTGCAGTTTATACAAAATTAAGGCCGAGATTTCTAAAGGGGCTGGGAGGACTCCTGATTTGGGAGTCAAGCTGGGCAGGAGGAATCTTGAGTGGAATGGTAAATGGGAGAAAATGGGCCAGATTTTAAAGGAGTTTTCTGACCCCATAATTTGGGAATTCCCATCAGAACAGATTCAAAATCCGATTGAGGTTGCAAGGTACTTAAAGGGGAAGTGTCAGGATGGTTCTAAAGAGAAAAGGATTATTGCAGTGAGCTGGGCCCTGGCACATGCATATCGTACCCTGCTAGGCACGATAGAGCAGGAGACAGAGGAAAGAGAACAGGGAGATAAATTATCCCCTATCCCAGTGACTCAAGTTGCAGCCAACCCCCTAGGCCAAAACCCAGCAACTAAACTGGAGAACAAGCCCCAACCAATGGCTGTGGCTACTAGTACGAGAAGTGGGAAATGCACCAAGAAGACTGATAGGCTAGTGGAAGATGATGATGATGATGATGCTGGAGAGGGACCTTCAACACCTCCTGATGTAAAATCAGGAGTTAAAACAAGTAATGGAAGAGCAGAGACTAATAATGAATCCCTTTCCCTGAAGGATCTTCGTGGTTTAAGAAATGATTACACCCGGAGACCTGATGAATCTATTATTAGCTGGCTGGTTCGTCTCTGGGATGCAGCAGGGGAGGCCACAGTTTTGGATGGCTCTGAGGCGAGACATTTGGGGTCTCTGTCTCATGATCCTGTTATCGACCAAGGTGTGATGAGGGGAGCTAACCCTCAAAGCCTTTGGGCACGGGTCCTGGATAGCGTGGCACAAAGATATCTGTGTGCAGATGACCTATATGTGCAGCAGACCCGATGGAAAACCATAGAGCAGGGGGTCCAACGCCTCAGGGAAATGGCAGTAGCAGAAATTACTTTTTCGGATGACGTAACAACTAGAAATCCAGACCTGGTACCATGTACACCGGTGATGTGGAGAAAACTTGTGCGGCTTGGGCCACCTGAATATGCGTCTGCCCTAGCGATAATGAAGAGAGATGAGGTGTATGAGACAGTACTCGATATGGCAAAGAAGCTTCGTGCATATGCGGATGCAGTACATGGCCCGACTCATGCTAGAATTGCAGCTGTGGAAACACGCTTGCAAGACTTAGAAGATAAAATAGAGAAAAATCATCGGAAACTCAGGGAGGAGATTAAGGAGGACCTCCTCCAAATTTCAGCTGTACAGATTAGAGACCCTGGTACCCAACGCAGACGTTCCCCCAGTTGGGAGAGGAGGTACACTGCCCAAGCTGAATTGTGGTTTTTCTTCTGAGATTCTGGAGAGAACATGAGAAGATGGGATGGGAAGCCTACGGCTGCTCTGGCAAAACAAGTGCGGGATTTGAAGGAAGGAAAGATTGAAAGAGGAAGTTCCACCAAAAGGAAAGCCACTCCTGTTTCTCGCAGCCAAAGTGCCAAATGTGATACTGATAATGACATGTCTGACACTCTTGAGGGAACCTCTAAGATGTATGCCTCAGAAAAGAAGGAGAAACAGGCTTAGAGGGGTCCTGCCTCTAGCCAGGGCGAGGCACCGGGGGATGCTCAGGGCTGGGGGGTCTCTGGCCGTGTCACACCAGGGGATGCTCAGGGCTGGGAGGTCTCTGGCTGTGTCACACTGGGGGATGATAGGGCTGGGGGGTCTCTGGCCGTGTCACACTGGGAGATGCACGGGGCTCACTTCCGTCTGGTTCTGTGGTGTCACAACACTGCCCTGGGTTCCACCAGGCTCTGTTGTGTCACTATGGGGCCTCGTGTTTGTGAAATTCTGTTGGAATTCAAAATGCAAGGAATTCTACAACATTGGGCCTGTCAATCAAAGTCTAGAAAACAACACAGCATTTGACCTGAAGCCTTGGGAAAATCTTCCAACTTAGGTGCTAGAAGCGAAAATGTAGATTTAATACTCAAAGCAGAGATGTATTTAGAAGAGAAAAAGTTCAGCTATAGAGTTTAAGATATAGAAAAAGTAGTTGCAGAAGAGACAAAAAGTCTTAGACTAGGTCTGTGTGCCAGAACTTGATTCGCTAAGAAAGGTCACACTGCAATTAGACTAAATTTCTTAGTTTTGAATTAAACATTAATATCTGTGTTGGCAGTGTTTTATTGGTGAATAAATCCTTAAAAGACCTTGTAGGCAGAAGTTTTGCAACTTCCGGCCATGCCGTTGACACTTGTGACAAGAACTCACTTTTTTTGTAGAAGATAAGAAAAAGAAACTGCACATTGAAAAGCAACTGGAAGTCCTGTCTCCTGGCTGGGACCCCCAGAGATCCCTCCTATTGGCCTGGCCACCCACAGAAACCCCTTCCTCTGCTTCTTGCAGGGCCTGACTGGGCTCCAGGAGAGCTGCGGAGGCACCAGGAGTGTCTGGAGCTGCTCCCGAAATCCCGGTGTGACCCCAGCCCCTCCCCCACCCCGCCCTCACACCTGCCCCCCACCCCGACCCTGGGCCCTAGCCATGCCCCTTTTGGAGTTCTCCTCCTCCCGACCAATCAGATTGCTCGGTCACACTGTGGCCACGCCTCCTCATTGTTACCTCACAATGCAGGACGTTGGCTGCTCCGCCCCCACGCTTGTTCCTCGATGCCTATTGGCTAAAGCTAAAAGGGGCGGGGCTTGCTCCGGGTATATAAAGAGCTGCGGTGGCTCGGGTCGGGAGCAGCGGCGGCGGCGGCGAGAGGAGGAGACCCCAGGAGAGGAGCCCCGAGCAGCGCCAGGAGGAGACCCACGGGGCGGGCACAGATCCGCTCTGTGCCATCTGCCCGGCAATGAAGGGCGCGGAGACCCCACCCATGACTCCGCTCCACAGAGACCACCCCTTCGCCAGCGCACACCGCGATAAGCACAGATCACCCAGCCACCCCTGCATGGTGGAGAAAGACCGCGGTGACCTGACCCCCCCACTTCTCCACACAGGATAACCACGGAGACACCCTGCTCCCCGGTTCTCTCCTTAGGGAGAGGAGGGTGGACCCAAACAGAGCTTCCCCCCGGGGGCAAGGACAACGACGGAGACCCACTGAGCATCCCCCCAGGGTCGAGGAGGACGACAGACCCCAACAGAGCATCCCCCCAAGGGAGAGAAGGACGACGGACCCTGACAGAGCATCCCCCCAGGGGCGAGGAGGACGACGGACCCCGACAGAGCATCCCCCCGGGGGCGAGGGCCATGACAGAGACCCACTGAGCATCCCCCCAAGGCCAAGGAGGACGACGGACCCCGACAGAGCATCCCCCCGGGGGTGAGGATGACGATGGACTCGACAGAGCATCCCCCGGGGGCGAGGAGGACGGACCCCGACAGAGCATCCCCCCGGGGGTGAGGATGACGATGGACTCGACAGAGCATCCCCCGGGGGCTAGGACGACAATGGACCTGACAGAGCATCCCCCGGGGGAGAGGATGACGACGGACCCCGACAGAGCATCCCCCCGGGGGCTCGGTTCGGGAGCAGCGGCGGTGGCGGGAGAAGGAGACCCTGGGAGAGGAGCCCCGAGCAGCGCCGGGAGGAGACCCACGGGGCGGGCACAGATCCGCTCTGCGCCGTCTGCCCAGCAACGAAGGGTGCGGAGACCCCAGCCGTGACTCCACTCCACGGAGACCACCCCCCTCCCCCAGCGCACACCGCGATAAGCACAGATCACCCGGCTCCCCCTCCATGGTGGAGAAAGACCGCGGTCACCTGACCCCTCCCCACATCTCCACACAGGATAAGCACGGAGGCACCCCACTCCCCGGTTGTCTCCTTGGGGTGAGGAGGGTGGACCCCGACAGAGCTTCCCCCCGGGGGCGAGGAGGATGGACCCCGACAGAGCATCCCCCTTCTTGAAGGCGACCAAGACAGCACAGCGTGCCAACGGTAACGTGGATGGACAGCACTACAGCTCCCCCAAACCACAGGGGGTCGGACACCACCCCGGATCAACACAGGTAAGGACAGACAAGCCCCGGGACAGCGAGGGACCGCGCCGGCCCCCCCACAAGGGAGGGTTTTGACCATCGTCCCAGCCAGCTAAAAATAAGGACAAAATAAAGTTGAAAAAAAATCACATCAAGTGTTGTTCCTGATCTTTGCTCTCCCAAGGAGACACTCGCCACTCAAACCAAGTTTGCAACCCCGCCCGCCCCGTGCAGAGGCAGACGGAGACCCTCGGGTGGGCAGGGAGCACGGGGGGGCCTGGGGGTGTCTCCGTCCCCCTCCTCCCTGGGCGGTCCTGGGGGGTCTCAGGCCTCTCCAGGTGGGAATGGCGGGGCTGGGGGCGTCTCGGGCTGTGTCACACCGGGGGATGCTCAGGGCTGGGGGTCTCTGGCCGTGTCACACTGGGAGATGCACGGGGCTCACTTCCGTCTGGTTCTGTGGTGTCACAACACTGCCCTGGGTTCCACCAGGCCCTGTTGTGTCACTATGGGGCCTCGTGTTTGTGGAATTCTGTTGGAATTCAAAATGCAAGGAATTCTACAACATTGGGCCTGTCAATCAAAGTCTAGAAAACAACACAGCATTTGACCTGAGGCCTTGGGAAAATCTTCCAACTTAGGTGCTAGAAGCGAAAATGTAGATTTAATACTCAAAGCAGAGATGTATTTAGATGAGAAAAGTTTAGCTATAGAGTTTAAGATACAGAAAGAGTAAAAGTAGTTGCAGAAGAGATAAAAAGTCTTAGACTAGGTCTATGTGCCAGAACTTGATTCGCTAAGAAAGGTCACACTGCAATTAGACTAAATTTCTTAGTTTTGAATTAAACATTAATATCTGTGTTGGCAGTGTTTTATTGGTGAATAAATCCTTAAAAGACCTTGTAGGCAGAAGTTTTGCAACTTCCGGCCATGCCGTTGACACTTGTGACAAGAACTCACTTTTTTGTAGAAGATAAGAAAAAGAAACTGCACATTGAAAAGCAACTGGAAGTCCTGTCTCCTGGCTGGGACCCCCAGAGACCCTTCCCATTGGCCTGGCCACCCACAGAAACCCCTTCCTCTGCTTCTTGCAGGGCCTGACTGGGCTCCAGGAGAGCTGTGGAGGCACCGGGAGCGCCCGGAGCTGCTCCCGAAATCCCGATGTGACCCCGGCCCCTCCCCCACCCCGCCCTCACACTTGCCCCCCCCCCCCGACCCTGGGCCCTAGCCACGCCCCTTTTGGGATCCTCCTCCTCCTGACCAATCATATCGCTCGGTCACACTGTGGCCATGCCTCCTCTCTGTTTCTTCACAATTTGGACCGTTGGCTGCTCCGCCCCCACGCTTGTTCCTCGACGTCTATTGGCTGTTCCTAAAAAGGGCAAGGCTTGTTGCGGATATATAAAGAGCCGCAGTGGCTCGGGTCGGGAGCAGCAGCAGTGGTGGGAGGAGGAGACCCCGGGAGAGGAGCCCTGAGCAGCACCAGGAGGAGACCCACGGGGCGGGCACAGATCCGCTCTGCGCCGTCTGTCCAGCAACAAAGGGCACGGAGACCCCACCCGTGACTCCGCTCCACGGAGACCACCCCCATCCCCCCGCCCCCAGCCCACCCCAAGGTACATACAGAGACACCCCAGCTCTTCTCAATATTAGGTGGAGGATGGTGATGGCCGGCCCCACCGCAGAGCAGCGAAAGGGCAACAAAGGGCGCGGAGACCCCAGCAGAGACTCCTCCCCTCCACGGGGCGCACCCCTGCTCACACCAAGGTAAGCACGGAGACCACCCGGACCCCTCCGTGGTGGAGGAGGACGGACATGACCTGACCCCTCATCCCCACAGTGGGCAAAGACGGAGACGATCCCGCTCCCCAGTAGTGGAGGAGCGGCAACGACGGGCGCGGAGACCCCACCGATGATGCTGCTCCATGGGGACCTCCCAGCCCACACCAAAGTACTCATGAACAGAGACCCCCCCAGGCCCTCTCCCAGTAAGGGGAAGCGGGCGGAGGTGTCCTGACCTCTCTTCCCATTCCCACACAGGATGAGGACGGAGATGGCCGAGCTTCCACTTAGTATTGGAGCCTCAACAAAGGGCGTGGAGACCCCACCAGAGACTGCTCCGCTCCATGGAGACGCCCCCACCCACACCAAGGTAAGCATGAACCACAGAGACCAGCCCACCCCCTCCCAGTAATGGGAAGGGGGCGGAGATGTCCTAACCCCTTATTCCCACAGTGGGCGAGGACGGAGATGAACCCGCTGCCCCCTCGTAGTGGGGAATCAGCAACGAAGGGCACGGAGACCCCAGCAGAGACTCCTCCGCTCCACGGAGAGCACCCCACCCACACCGAGGTAAGCACAGAGACCACCCAGCCCCCTCCATGGCAGAGAAGGACGGACATGACCTGACCCCCTCATTCCCATAGTGGATGAGGACGGAGACGATCCCGCCCCCCCAATAGCGGAGGAGCGGCAACGACGGGCGCAGAGACCCCACCGGTGACTCTGCTCCATGGAGACCCCCCAGCCCACAGCAAGGTAAGCACGAACAGAGACAACCCGGCCCTCTCCCAGTAATGGGAAGTGGGCAGAGATGACCCTGTTGCCTTAATCCCCACAGTGGGTGAGGGCGGAGATGATCCGGCCCCCGCTTAGCGGAGGAGCCGCAACGAAGGGCGTGGAGACCCCACCAGAGACTGCTCCGCTCCATGGAGACCCCCCCACCCACGCCAAGGTAAGCACGAACCACGAACGGAGATGGCCCAGCCCCCTCCCAGTAATGAGAAGCAGGCGGAGATGTCCTGACCCCTCATTCCTGGCAGTGGGCGAGGACGGAGATGAACCCGCTGCCCCCTCATAGCAATGAAGGGCATGGAGATCCCAGCAGAGACTGTTCCCCTCCACGGAGACCCCCCCACCCACACCAAGGTAAGCACGAACCACGAACGGAGACGGCCCGGCCCCCTCCCAGTAAAGTGGGGAGGATGAAGATGACCTGACCCTCATCCCTACAGAACGCTCCGGACCCTCTAGTAGGGGAGGAGCGGCAACGACGGGCGCGGAGACCCCACCAGAGACTGCTCCGCTCACGGAGACCACCCCACCCACAGCAAGGTAAGCACGAGCAGAGACCACCCAGTCCCTCCCTGTAATGGGAGGAGGATGGGGATGACCTGACTCCTCATTCCCACACAGGACGAGGGTGGATGCTTCTGGGGTTTGGGGATGGGGGTGTGTCTGTTGCTGTCATGCTGGGGGATTCTCAGGAGGTGACCCCTTGATGGGAGGAGGGAGACGGGGACCATCCAACCCCCCTTTATGGGCGGAGGGTGGAAAGGAAGAGTGATAAAATGGAGAGTGACCCTCCCGTCACGCCGACCCCGCCTCCCTCCCTCGCTCCTGGAAGCCTCGCGGCCCCTCCCCCAAGGCGCGGCGCTGCCGCCATCCCGCGCGTTTTTCAGCAGGCCTTGCTATCCCAGCCAGCAGCGGCGAGACCCGTGCCCAGCCGCGAGGCTGGGGGGGCTCACCCTGAATCCCCCCCGCTGCCCGTGCCCCCTCCGCTTATGCCACCGCCGGAACCTTTTCCGGCGATGCCTCGGCTCGGCTCCCCAGCCCCGGCCAGCAGCGCTCCCCGGGGAGCTCCCGTCCCCGACCCGCCCTCCCGTCCGGAGCGCGGCTGCAGCCGCGTCGCCGGCCCGCCTGCCTTCTCTCGCCCCACCACCCGAGCCGTCGCTGCTCAGCTGCTGTCCGGTGCCGGCGCTGCCGTCGCGGTGCCCCGTCCCCGACCCTCCCGAGCAGCCCGCGTTCCCCGCGCCGCTGCCCATCGCCGCCGCGGTCCCGGATCCGGCCGTGCCGCCTTCACCGCAGCCCCGCCTCCGGCCCGCCGCGCTCCAGCCACGCTCTCGCCTACAGCACCGCAACCCAGCCCGGGACCAGAATTCTCCAGTTCAGCCTTATTATCACACCCTGGAACACTCATTATAAAAGACAGAGGGGGAGGTGATGTCACAGCACCCCCATTAATAATGGAGCAAACAAGGAACTATTTTACACCCGCAAATGCTTTGCCGTTTGTGCAAAAGGCATCTCCGCTTTACACCGAGACACTGTATTCTAAAAATCCGCCAGACATAAACCTCCCGAAATATTATGACAATTTCCTTTCCACTGACTGGCAGGAAATCAGATGCGATATCTGCAAAGACGAAAGCCTTAATATGTTAGTAATGCCATATTTAATGCAATTTTAGCAATGTCATATTGAATGCACAGCCCGGGGGTCCCAGAAGATGGTCCCCCATCCCATCACATGAAATTAAAGAATTAAGAAAAGCTTTGAGGGACAATGGCATCTCATCCCCCTATTTCAAACAGCTGTTAAAGAGCAAGTTAGACGGACATACACTTATACCCAGTGATTGTAAGAATCTGGCTACAGTAACGCTTACTGACTCACAGTATCTACTGTGGGAACTGAAATGGAAACGTATGCTCACAGAGACACTAGCAGCATACAGAGACAGACCAGATATAGAACAACGTGCCCTGACCTTAACCAAACTGACTGGTGATCATCCCGATGACAGGAACGAGGAGCAAATTAATTTACCTAGAACAGCCCTAGGGGACATTAAAAAAATGGCACGCAGAGCTTTCTTACAGATTCAACCTGCAGGAGTCTTTGAAAAAGCATATAACCTCATAACCCAGGAACAATCTGAACCATTTACCACATTTGTGGATAGAGTAATACAGGCAGCTGAGAGACAGTGCTCTGATGACATAGCCCATTCAATAATGGTACGAGACACTGTTGAAAATAATGCCAATTCAGACTGCAAAAAAGTTATTAAAGCAATAGCAAAGGAAAAGCCAACAGTGCCTGAAATGATAGATGCCTGCAACAAAATAGGAAGTTTGCAGCAGGTGGCATCTATTCAAGCAAAGGAACTTGGTAAAACCCTGGGAGAACAACTTGAAAGAGTTCCCACAGCTCAGACATCACAAACTGCTGCATTAGCAGCACAAGCAGAAGCACGTGATCAGAAACTCACAGAAATACTGGCTGCCCTGCACCTGAATTCTCAACAAAACAATACCAGTATGACTGTGATGCCTACTGCTGTCCCATCAGGACCCTGTTATTTCTGCAAAAAAACAGGTCATATAATGAAGAACTGCTCAGAACTTAGAAGAATGATGCAGACATCGGGTCGCTGCTCCAACTGTAAAAAAGGACGTCATATCTCCTGGCAGTGCCGAGCCAAACCTGATGTAAGCAAGAAAAACAATTCAAAACACTCGAAGACAAGCGCGGAGCGTCACCGCGTGGTGAAACAAGTTATGGCACCACAGAACCCCAAGGGAGGATTTGTAAATACTCCAGCTCAGATGCCAATTCTTCCATCACCAGCAGAACCCCAGGTTATGACACAGGCTTACTGCCCCCAGGGTTCTGGTGCACTTTGGCTGCCTCCAAGCCAATAACATTTTTAAAGGACAGTAATTATACCTATATCCCTACAGGAATTACTGGGACTTTTCAATAGAGGCAGGACTTTTTGGTTATTGGCAAAGAGATGAATGGTATTCTGGGACTACTTGTTTTGCCTTGTGTATTTTCTGTCAACTGCTATGAAAAACTACGAGTGTTAGCTAATGCCTGTTATCCTCCCTTGCATATTCCACATAAGGCCCCTATAGCTAATGCTATAGCACTGTTTATGGGGACCACAGAGCATATGCCACCTTGTGATCCCTCATTTAATCAGGACAACCCTGAAGTTTTTTGGATTCAACACATAAGTACACAACGCCCTATGATGACTTGTGAACAGTCTGTTGGTGGGATTGGAGTTAGAATCAAGGGTATGGTGGATACGGGGGCAGATGTTACTGTGATTTCTTATTATTACTGGCCAGCAGAATGGAAATTAATAACTCCCCCAGGTGCTTTCACAGGCATTGAGGGTGCAACTCCATGCTACAGAGTGAGTCTGTGGTCAGCATTACAGGACCACATGGGAAAAAGGCATTGGTTCTTCCCTATGTAGTGCAAAGACACATCACAGTGTGGGGAAGAGATTTGCTTTCTCAATGGGGAGCCAGAATTGAACTGGATTTTTAGTAGGGGTCACTGAGACACTCAGCTTTTTAAAATTAACCTGGAAAACAGACACCCCCGTCTGGCAAGCCCAGTGGCCCCTAACAAACAATAAGCTGAGTGTTCTTAAGAACCTAGAGGCTGAACAGCTGCAAAAAGGCCACATCACACCCACTACCAGCCCATGGAACTCGCCTGTATTTGTAATCCACAAGAAAGCCTCTGGCACCTGGCAATTATTACACTATCTCAGAAAAATTAATGCAGTGATTGAAGACATGGGAGCCCTACAGCCAGTCCTGCCCAACCTTTCCATGATCCCAAGAGACTGGCCGCTTGTCATTATCGATCTAAAGGACTGTTTCTTTAACATTCCACTACACCCAGACGATGCACCTCGCTTTGCTTTCTCTGTTCCAAGCACAAACCTGCAGGAACCACTTCAAAGGTACCATTGGCTCGTTTTGCCACAAGGAATGAAAAATTCTCCAACCATCTGCCAGTATTACATAGCCCGTGCCTTATCTCTGGTTTGTGAGCAATTCCCAGAATCATTCATAATCCACTATATGGATGATTTATTGATAGCAGCTCCAACGCAGAAACAAATGGAGACAACCTGTGATAGTGTTGGTGCTGAAATCACAAAAGCAGGACTGGTGATTTCTGAATCAAAAATACAAGAGACTGCTCCCTGGAAATATTTGGGTTGGAAATTGACAGAACAATCTATTGTGCCCCAGAAAGTACAAATCTGGACGGAGGTTCACACTTTACAGGATCTACAACAGCTTTTAGGAGAGGTCAACTGGGTCAGACCTGTGTTAGGAATCACTGCTGATGAACTTGCTCCACTTTTTGACTTGTTGAAAGGGGACAATAACATTAGATCCCCATGGTCTCTCACACCTGAAGCTTGCAAAGCCTTAGAAAAATTTACAGAAGCCCTGCGAACCAGGCAGGCACGTCGCTGTATGCCAGATAAACCCTTTTTCCTTGCAATTTTAGGACAAGAGCTGAGACTGTGTGGTCTCATCTTTCAATGGGACCCCTCTCAAAAAGATCCCTTGTTAATGATTGAATGGGTTTTCACTTCTTACAGGTCACCAAAGACAATCCTCACACCTTTAGAAATGATGTCTCAGATCATCATCAAAGGTAGAGCAAGGCTTCTTTCAATAGCAGGTTGTGAATTTGCAATTATTTATTTGCTCATGAAGAAAATTTATTTTGAATGGGCAATGTAAAAATCACAAGACTTGCTATATGCCTTGCTTGATTTTCCAGGCATTTGCTCCATTCATTATCCGGCACACAAAATGATCAATGCTAAATTATGCTACAAAGAAAAACCTCTGATCAGTGAAGAACCTTTAGAAGCAATTACTGTCTTCACTGATGGATCAGCGCAAACGCACAATTCAGTAGTTATATGGCAAAATATGGAAACACAAGCTTGGGAACAAGATGTTCAAAAGGTTGAAGGTTCTCCTCAGATTGTAGAATCAGCAGCAGTTGTAAGGGCTTTTCAGCTCTTTACAGAACCTCTCAACTTGATAACTGACTCAGCATATGTTGCTAATATTGTCAAGAGAATTGAGGGATCAGTTCTAAAGGATGTGAACAAGTTATGTCTTTGGCTTACCTGTCTTTACCAAATCCTATCTCACAGAACTAATCCTTATTTTATTTCCCACATAACGGCCCATTCATGCCTCCCAAGATTTATGGCAGAGGGAAATGCTCGAGCAGATGCATTGGCATCAGCTGTCTCTGATGAGGAAGATACCTCAGTGCTTGCTGCAATGACTCTGCCTAACACTATTGAACAAGCAAAATTGAGCCATGCATTCTTTCACCAAAATGCACAGGCAATTAAACGAGATTTCCACATTACCTTAGAGCAAGCACAAAATATTGTACGGGCTTGCCCTGACTGCCAGCTACTTCTGCCACTTCCTGCTACTGGAGCCACCAACCCAAGAGGGTTGGAGAGCTTGCAGAAATGGCAAACAGATGCTACTAAGTATCCCTCTTTTGGGAAGCTTAAAAACATCCATGTCTCTGTTGATACATTTTCTAAAGCAGTTTTTGCTTCTGTACATACAGGGGAAACAGCTAAGCACGTTTGCCATCATTTCTCACAAGCCTTCTCTTATCTAGGTATTCCCCAAGAAGTTAAGACAGATAATGGACCTTCCTATACCTCACAAGAATTAGCTGCATTTCTAAATAATTGGAGTATTCACCATACATTTGGCATACCCCACTCCTCCACAGGTCAGGGAATAATAGAAAGAACACATCAAACTCTAAAACGCATTTTAGATCAACAGAAAGGGGGAGATGCTCAGGCCTCACCTCAAAGAAGGTTGAATAAAGCGTTGTATGTCTACAATTTTCTGAACAGCTCAGCTGAAGAGCCACATCCTCCTATTTATAGACACTTTTTGAATAACAAAATAGCAAAATTGAAAGAAAACCCCCCAGTTTCGGTTAAAAACTTAGAAACATGACAAATAGAGGGACCATACAACCTCGTAACATGGGGAAATGGGTTTGTGTGTGTTTCCACAGATGCAGGGCTCAAGTGGGTGCCAGCAAAGAATGTGAAGCCCCACTGTGCATCAAAACCTGCTGAAGCCTCCACAGCAGCCAGTGATCCTGCGAGAAGCCAGGAAGCAAGCACCCAGACCTGAACTGTGCAGAATCATCAGGAGAATGTAACCAAGAGAAACAGTTCAAGAAAAGAATGGAGTTGTATTGATTGTGTGAATGCATGTTATTTTTCTTTTGTTTTAGTTTTTGTAGTCAAGCTTTACCTGTAAAGTCAACCAAAGACAAATATTTGGGTTAATTTAGCCAAATCTGCAGGCTCTGATACCATTTGCCTATCTAACACAAGTCCTGAAAAACCCTTTTCAACCTGTTTAGTTGGAGTGCCTTTCCCAAAAGGTTTTGATAATGTTACTCTTGAGAGGTACTGGCCATACCATGATCCTCATGCTCTTTCAGATCCCAGCCAAAAATATCAAACTTATATTGACAATTCTAAAGTTGACAAATCTGATCTCCAAGAGCTGAAAATCTTAGGTTCAGTAACTATGGACAGCTGTTACATCTTTGATCTCATGGAAGCAGACAGTCCTCATTTAAATGTTACCCCATATCACACAGCTTATAGCAATGTGACTTTTTGGTGTAATCCAACAAAACTTCTCAAATACTCTGAGCCGCATGCAAGTCAATTAAGCAAACTTCCAATACGATTTCCCAAAGGGATTTGGCTCATTTGCAGAGACAGAGCCTGGCAGGGCTTACCCGCATATATAGAGGGTGGCCCTTGTGCCCTAGGACAGCTCACAATAATTGCACCCAGTGTTAAAGAGGTGGTCAAAAAGAAAAATAGAAAAATTAGATCCTCCACAGGATATCACTATGAAAGCAACTGTGATAGTGACTTTCATCCATGGAATTCTGGACTATCAATTATCACAAGCATCTATTTACCTCAGCTAAGTTCTTCTGTTGCCCTGAAACAATTAAACAAATTGGGATGTTGGCTCAGCAAAGAAGTTAATGCCACTTCAATTGCAATCAGTGATTTACTGACAGATGAAGAAGCAGTTAAACAGGCCACTTTACAAAACAGAGCTGCTCTAGATTTCCGTTTACTAGCTCATGGACATGGCTGTGAGGATTTTCAGGGATTGTGTTGCATGAATTTATCGGACCATTCTGTTTCTATTCATAAACAGTTGCAAAATCTAAAAAATTTGGCTGACCAAATCACTACAAATACCCCTACCTGGTTAGACAGTTTATTTGATGGTTGGAAACTTACTTCTTGGCTAAAGGAACTCTGTAAAATAGGTTTGTTTATTCTAATAGTAATAATTGTAGTTATAGTGTTTGTACCCTGCACACTACATTGTACACGACAGATGATAACCAAAGCAATTTCTAATGTATTAGTTGTTGAACAAAACGGGAGAGATGTTGGGGAGAATGAAATGGTGAAACCCCACAAATATGAAAGCATAAATTCTGAAAATGATGTTGAAATGATAGCCACTTTTGAGACACCAAGCTTTAGTTACTCAGTAACTAGAAGACAATGGAGTGGCTGGCTAGGTAATCCCCTCCTTGATGAAACAATGACTCCTGCTACAAACGGGTCAAAGTCCTTGTTAAAGATTAAAGTACAACACACTATGGTAATTCGAAAACTCCTATAGGCTGTATGTAAATGCTACAGAATTTGTATTTTGTACTAGATTGGTTAGCGGAAATTTAAATATTCATAGTAGAAAGAAATTTAAAGTGTTGTAAATGGGAAATCGCTCTTTTTTCTCTTACTCTTTTTCTCTCTCTCTTACCTCTCGTACTTCTTTCCCTCTCTTACCTTACTTACGTCCCTCATTTCCCTTCTCTTTCCTCGCTCCTCACTCCTCCTCCCCCTCTCTCTCTCGTAATCCCTCACCCTCCTTTCTCTCCTCCTCACGCTTACCATCTGCTTTTCATTTCTTTCTTCCTCCCTCCCATCATTATATTATCCTTTTTCTATCCCAATATCCCATTCCCAATTCCTGTCCTATTTTGGGCTGTAGCAGGCAGCCCTCGGTAGGATTTCTCAATACCCACACCCTCTCTGTGTGTGTAATAAATTGTTACTGTAACCATCAGCTTATACTGGGCTCTGGAGTTTGTCCCTAAGAACCGTCCGAGAACACAAAGAGATCCCGCAGACAACAATGCAATTCTTCACTTGGATTAGTCACTGTGTGGGATTTGGGGTTTATCTGGATTTTAAAGCCCTCGTGGTGGCCCTGACACTGCTCAGGAGCTGGTAGGAAAAGCAAAGTCAGAGCTCCTGGCAGGCACAGGGTACTTTCCATCAGATTGGATTGTGGAAGAAATGTTTGGGACTTGAATTATCTCTCTGGCTGATCACAGCCCGGAGTCAGGAATTTGTATAATTCCATATGTTTGACTCCCAAAACTTCCCAGCCCAGGGGCTTGAGCTGACAGGGCAGCACAAAGATTGTTCTCTGTGTGGTGCCCAGATTTGGGTTTCACTGTCAGCTTTGCTAGTTCCCATGAATTATCCCATAGCCCCAAATTCCCTGCTCAATTCCCACTGCCCTAACCTCACAGTGCCTCATGGAGGGTGGATATTCCCATGCAGAGCTGCTGCTTGAATACCAGCTGTACCAGGAACCAGCAGAGCTTCCAAGGAAGCTCAGCAGCATCGGGACAGGCATATATTCCAAAGAATTTGCTATTTAAACCTTCATTCCCCAGCCCCACCCATGTCCCTGAGGGGCACTTGACAGAGTTGCCTGGAATTCACCTGATTTAGCCCCCCTGAGCTCAGGCTCCAGGTGATGTGTTCAAGCAGGAGAAGGCAGGGGCCAGAGGCGCTCCCAGCCCGTGCCAAGGCAGCCCCCATGCCCATGGGAGGACATCAGCTCCTTTCAGAGCTTCAGCAGTGGCCACTGTGAGTTCTCTTCCCTCAGGAAAGGATGCACATCCCTGCCTCCAGTGGGACCCACCTGTGAAAGCTTTCCATCCCTTCTTCACTTCCACCTGGCTCCCTGAAATCTTCCACCTTCATCCAAAAAAAACTTTATCCCACCCAAACCTTTGATGTTAAGGCATCTCTGCAGGCTAATGCTGGGATTAAATATCTGTGAGGGAAGATGGCCTTGGTTTTAATGCTGCTGCTGGGTGATGGCCTCAGGCTGGAAGAGAAGGGATTTGGGGTGGCTGGGACATACCTGGCAGCTTCATGGGAGCACTGGGAGGCTGGAACCAGGAATTGCTGTCTGAGCCCCTCTGCAAGCAGCCCGTGCTGCCATCACCAGGAAATGCCAGCTGTTCCTTGGGGTGCTTTTGGGCTGTCAGTGGCCTGTATCCAGGCTGAAGCATCTCCAGGTGCCTGTTCAGAGCAGCCCCTGGCCCAGGAGCCACGGGCAGCCCTTGAGCCGTGTCCGTGCCAGCGCTGGCCGGGCACCCCAGCGCCATCCCCGGGACATGTGCTGGGCAGAGCCCCTCCCCTGCAGAGCCCAAGGACAAGAGCTGCTGGGTCCCTTTCAGGGGCTCCTAGCCTCCTCCTGCCCCACATTCCCTGCAGCTGGGACACACACAAACACCAAGGAACATTGCTGGCAACGAGCAGGAGACACTGAGGCCTCTGTGCAGCTCTGGGCCACAAAAGCAGCCCCAGCTTCAGCAGCTGCCATCATTTTGACAAGGCTCACCTGCAGGAAATGCCCTCTGCCACACTCCAGAAGAACTTTGGTCATGCAGCAAGGGAAGCCCCAGGACATCTTCTGCTCATTTCTCCATGCAAAGGGACATTACAAGGGCAAATTTACAGGTGCTGGGGAAATCCTGGAAAGGGCAGGAAAATCAGGGTTATGGGAAGAGTTTGGTGCTATCATGTTGGTTACCAGCCTGTTCTACCCTACAGCCATGGCAGGGGTTGGTGTGTAAAGCAGCTTTAGCAGAAGAGGAGCCGCAGTTCCCTTGCTGGTGCCAAGAATTCCCATCCTTGGGAGGTTCAGGCTCATAACCCATAGAGTAGCTCAGTCGGTTGGAGCAGGGTCCTGGTAATGCTAAGGTTGTGAGCTCAATTCTCAATTGTATCATGTACTTGAGAGTCA
The DNA here is from genome assembly GCF_903797595.1 of Erithacus rubecula. Taxonomy (NCBI): domain Eukaryota; kingdom Metazoa; phylum Chordata; class Aves; order Passeriformes; family Muscicapidae; genus Erithacus; species Erithacus rubecula. The sequence continues at coordinate 71,925 of NW_027636014.1, read as the reverse complement.
CATTTTTAGGATCCCTCTCAACCCAAATATAATCTGTAATCTGGAAATAAATAGGAAAGTTCTCAGCTGAATTTTAAGAGAAGAGGTTTTACCATTGCAGAGCATTTTTGAGTTGCAGAGCAAGGGGGAGGGGCAGCATCTCAGCTGGCAGGTGTTGGAGAAGCAGCCCGAGTGGAACCGTGCCCGGCCCCGGCTGAGCGGCTCCTCCCGTGATCCAGTCCCGCTCGTTCCGCAGGGGTGCGGCGGGCAGGAGCCCCGGGGCTGTGCGGACACGGGGAAGGGGGAGCCGGGCGCTGCTCTCCGCTGAGGATTGCGGGGACTTTGCATCCCCGCGGGATGGGGGCACCGGGAGCGGCGGGATTTGGGGCTCCCAGGGTTGGCACGGCGCTCCCCGTGCCCCGGCCGGTTCCAGCCACGATCCAGCGCCTGCACGAGGAGATTCCGCCGCCGTTCTCCGGGCGCGGTTCCCGGCAGAGCCCCGGCTCCCCGCGGCCGCAGCGGGATCGTGCCCGGAGTCCCATGGACGCTGCGGCCGGAGCAGGAGCGGCAGCGCCGGGCTCGGCCCCAGCGCCCGTCCCGGGGCGGCTCCCGCTGCCCGCGGCGATCCCGGTCCCGATCCCGCTCCGATCCCGCGATCCGCTCCCTGCCGGCCCGGGGAGAGGCGGCACCGCTCCGAACCCCCAGCGGACACCGCCAAAACCCAGAACCGGCCCCTGGTACCACCTGAGCGCCTCGGGCTCCACGCAGCACCGGGAGCAGTCCCTGGGCTGGACTCGGCGCAGCGCTCCGGGCGAGGATCCCGCCCCATCCCAGGAGGAGTATTCCCGGATGGAACAGGGCGGGAGCGGCTCGGCCGCAATTAAAGCGCGCGGGCGGGGCGGGGCCTGCACAGCTGCGCGGGGACCCAGAGCGCATGCGCGGCGCTGAGGGGATTTAAATGGCGGGGAGAGGCCAGCGGCGCCATTTGCTGCTCGACGCTGCTGGTGGGTGGACTCGGCTGTCTTTGTCTTTTCGTTTATGTTTCTTGTCTTCTATGTTTCTTTTTCTCTATACTTCTCTCCCCATCCTTCCTTCCCTTCTTTTCCTTCTGTCTTCCCCTGCACACTCTTACACAGCCAACCCTACCCTATAACTTTCTTTATAAGGTGGGCTTTAAGTATGTTTTAGGGATTTTTTCCAAGTTTTTGTTTAAATTTTTTAGTTTTTTTGGGATTTATGAGGATTTAATTTTTTTTGGGGGGGTATTTTTGAGGTTTTTTTGGAGGATGTATCATATTTTTTGGGAGCTTTTGGGGGGCTGTGGGATTTTTGGGTGTGTTTAAAATGGAATCTTGGGGCTTCTGGATGATTTTTTTTTTCGTTTGGGGGTTTTTTAATGCTTTTAAAGGGATTTTGGGGTTTTGTGGAATGTTTTTAAGGTTGTTTTATGGCATTCTTTAGGGATTCTAAATATTCTTTTTCAATTTTTTAGTGTTTTGGGTATTTTTGAGGGCTTGTGGAGGGGGTTGGTTTTGAGGGGTTTTTAATGAATTTTTAGGGTTTTTTGGGTGGACTTGGAGATTTTGTGGGCTTTTATTGGGTTTGTGTGGTTTCTTTGGTTTTTTTTCCTTGTTTTTGGTCTTGTTTTGTTCTGGCGGGGTTTTTTCCCTGTTTTTTCAGGATTTTTTGCCTTTCTTGGATGGGGAGAGGAATTTTTTCATTTTTAGCTTTTTTTTTGTTTCAGTTCTTCCCCCCAGAATTTCCCTCCCTGGGTCATTTTTTTAAGCACTGCTACAAGGAGATGCTGGAGGGCACCGAGACCCCTGGGGACCCGCCAGGGACACCCAGGACTGTGTGGGAAGAGCCCCAAAATTTTGGGGACCCCCCTCCCTCAAAAATCATTAACCCCCACCAGAACCTTCCCCTGTATCTGTGTGGAGTTTTTGGGAATTAATTCGGAATTTTGTGGGGAGGTGTTGGAAATTAGGGGAGGGAGAACACTAAAAAATAAAAATAAATTTATAAAAAAAAGGGGATTTGGGGAAAAAATGGGGAATTTCACCTCAAAAACGGCAAAGGGAGCCACCAAAATACACGTAGGATGAGGTGGTTTTAGCCAAAATGGGGCATTTGGCCTCAAGTTCCCAGAATTCGGGGAATCACCTCAAAAATCCACCTCTGGGATTTTTGCTCTGTCCGGGGGGGGGCTGCAGTTTGGGTTGTGCACCTGTACTATATAGTATAAGGTATATTGGGGAAAAATACTTTGAAATTCATTTTTTGTACTTAGAAGCATTTCCTGAATAAGAACTTTTGTGCAATTGTTATGGGTTGTGTTTTGACTATCTCCTCTCCCTAACCCCCACCATGGAGCTGCCGGCCCCTCCCCCAGGCTGTTTTATCTAGCCGGGTGTTTTTCGGCTTTTGGGGCTTTTCGCTGATGCTTTGGCTGCTGCTTCTGCTGACCCCCCTGCCCCCGCCCCCGCTTCAGCTGCTTTTCCCCCCGGCTGCCTAAACTGCCCCTCTCCCTTTCTCCCCCCCATCCCTAAGATTTGCACCGGCTCCAGAGGAAACGGATCTGAACTTCGGAGACCACCTCTGGAAGTCTGCCAAAGAAGCTCTGCTGCCCTTCCCAGCGAAGATCTGCCGAGTTCATCTCATCTGGGTCTGTGCTGGGAAGTGTTTCTTTTGTATTTTGTTAATAAAAAGTTTTTTCCACTTTCCCCTGAAGAAAATTCTTTCCGAGCTTGGTGAAGAAGGAATTGTAAGAGGGGGGAGGGGACCCTTTGGAGGTCTTTTTCCCCAATTTTGTCCTAAACTTGGACAAATTCTTTTGGTGGCCCGTACGGGGAAACCAGAAAAAGTGGAAAAAACTTTATTCTAATAATATTTTGTTTTCAACTGTTGGTATTGGTATGTCTATTGAATCCAGAATGTCTTTTGTTGTGGGAGCCTGCCTGTATGGGTGTTCATTAGGTTTCTTTGAAGTGTTAATACTGTTGTGGTCCTTGGGTTTGTTTACTTATCCAGAGATAGCTCCGGTGCTGTCTTTAATACGAAGTTTTTGTATTAAAGGGGTATTAACAAAAGTACTCATCGGGCTAGGCTTGGTGATAATGGCATACAGGAGATTTATAAGAATGTTAGAATCGGCTTCAGGAATATATAAATCATGACTTGTGTTATTTACTAGAGGAGTGTGGGAGTCCAGGGTTTTTTTCTGGCTCCTTTGGGGGTGCAAAAACCCCCCTGGCAGACCCCTCAGAGACCCCTGAGTGCTGCCCAGAAGCTGCAGGGGCTGGATTTGGCTCCTTGGGAGAATCTGCCCACATTGAGAGAAGAGACACAGAAAATAATGATGAGTAGAGTGTAAATTAGAATGTTAGAACGTAGATAAATAGGTTTTCTTGAATGTTTATGATAAGGGACATGTGGCCAAGATGGAGAATTTGGGGGGTGGACACCTTTTCCTCCTTCTTCTCCATGTCATCCATGTTGGGTGACACGTTGGCCTCTTGGATTGGTTGGGGTCAGGGCTGGACCATTTAATAAAATTGTATTGTATTGGTAAAATTTTGTAAACATGTAATACGTAGTACTAACTATATAAGATAAGCCCTGCCTTGACCAGGCAGATTCCACCATGGATGCCAGGCTGAGCAGACCGCTGCTGGCCAGGCAAAGTGTCCCAGAGATAAGGAACAATAAACTGTCCTTGGAAAAAGAGAAAACTGTCTCCGGCAGTCTCTCTTCGGCGGCTTCGGGGAAAACCAGGTTTTGAACCACCTTCGTGTCCCTCTGGGGTGATCTCAGGGCAGAGGAGGAACCCCAGACTGGGGCACCTGGCGTCCCTGGCTGAGCATTGACATCTGGCATCCCCCTGGCTGGGCAGTGACATCTGATGTCTCTGGATGCACCACAGCCCACAAAGGTGGGTGCGGACCCCCAGAAGGGCAAGCTCAAGAAGACGCACAGAGATGGAGGAGACCCCCCCAGGCAGAGACATTTGGCACGGACCCTGGTGGATCCTTGTAGCCTGCAAAGGCAGGTACAGACCCCCAAAAGACAGAGCTTCAGAAGAGGCAAGCTGTTGAAAAGGACTGTGGAGGAGATTTATGGCCCTCTGCCAAGAAAAGCCGAGTTCCAGACGCGAGTCGGAGAGGAGGTGTCCCGGGAAGCCTCGCTCCTGTGCACTGCTGGTCGGTTTCAGGAACCTCCGAATCGATTTTGGACGGATTGCTTTTGGGTAAGATGGTTCAGAATCAGACACATCATAGGATTCCCACCTAGCCATGAGCAGGGGGTGGGAGGTTTACGGCTGCCTTGCTATCAGCAGGCAGAGAAAGCAATTAAAGTTCCTCAGAGACTGGGGAAGGATTCTCACCTAGCTATGAGCTGGGGGAGGGAAGTTTATGACTGCCTTGCCAGCAGCAGGTGGTTCAGCAAGGGCCTTGCCATCAGCAAGGCCAGGGAAAAAATTAAGTTAGAAATATTTCCAAGTGAGTTGCAGGACATACATTTTTGCTATTTCACCCCTTCAGAAACCCTGACCCCAGAAGGCGGGAGGGCGCTGCAGGCGACTCCCCGGGCCGTGGGGGACAGAGGGGAGGGGGACGGGACCACGAAAAAATGCGGGCTCGGTGCCGCAGGGATGTCCAGGGAGGGGCAACCTGCGGGGACTGGGACGCAGAAGGACAGGACCATGCGGGCGGCTCTCAGCCCAAAGGGGGAAGGGAGCGGCAGCCTTCACACTGACCAGGACAAAAACAGGAAAAAAGCGCGGATTCGGTGCATTTAGCTGCAAGGGATGTCCAGGGAGGGGCAACCTGCGGCAATGGCCGGGACGCAGGAAAGCGAGAATTGTGAAAAGACACAGAGAGACCTGTCTCCAGCTGTCAGAAATGCTGGGGGAGGAGATGAATGCCCTGTTTCAGGGAAACCTGAGTTGTCCACATTAGAACTGGCAGATTCTAATGGGGAGACGAATTTATGCTTTTTAAGTCAAAGGTGAAAAAATTAACAACTTTTAAGCAATTGCAGGCAGCTGCCCGGACAGAGCCGGACAGAGCAAACCCGGGCACAGCAGCGTGAGGTCACAGCCCAGGCTCACCGAGAGAGGGGGGGAGGCACAGCCACCCTGCTCCAGAGGCTCCAGCAGCACCCCCACTGCTCCCCCTGTGCCTGCACAGACCCAGTGCTGCAGACGGAGGGGGAATGGGGGGTGGAGAGAGGCCAAGAGCTGCTTTTTATCTATACTGTGGAGAACAAACAGAACAAGGGAACAGGACAAGAGAGTCAGTTTTATTTTCAGTTCTTGTATGTTAAACTAAAGGTGTTTGTTTTTTGCATTTTTGTTAAAAAATAGCTGAAACTTTAAGAATGGCAAAGGTATTTTAATAGTATTAGGTATTTTAATAATTGAAGGTATAATAAGGTATTTTGTATTTTATTTGAATATATATCACCTATATTTAGTGATTTGTTATTGGTCAGATATGAGTGGACATTTATTTAAATGTCAACATTGAGTTTTAATTTTCCTATAGTTAATGGTTTTAGAGAAGCCAGTTTATAAGTATTTGCAATATTGTCAATATAAATCAATAGATTTTGAGTTGGATTTTAAAATTTAATTTAGTTTCTGTATTTAATTTTAAAAACACTGTAATAAGATTGTATGAATTCTATATTACAGAATGATTTTGTTTTCTGTTTCATTGTTTAATTTGAAATCTTTCAATATTTTAAGTAAGTTTTGGAAAGCCTCCAGATATGTCCTTGAATCAAATGTATGAAGATAATCAGCTAAGTTGTGAACTTAATGTTTCTTTATTTTCCTTTTATTAATTTTCTCTTTTATTTTGGCAGGTCTTTTGTGACCTGACACTTTGATATCTTATGGTTTTGAATATTTTGCAGAATTCCAGAAAATTATTTGAGCTTCATTCTCAGAAAAAAAAAATAATAATATTATGGTTTTCCTGAGTTGCTATCATAGAAGCACTGCAGTGTCTTGCCATGTTCAAAGTATCTTACTCTAAAGATGAATTTTAGAGAAAATGAGTTGCCAGAGGAGTTTGATTTCTTTTTGAAATGTTTAATTGTAACTTTGTTGTTAAGAGTTGTGGTTTATTTCTTTAATAAGAAGATGTCAGGGAGTTCTCTTCCAATTAGAGTTTAGGCTCTGGCCAAGCCTTGATTCTAACTGAAAGAGAAATTGTGTAAACCCAGGTGTTTTCTGCATCAAAATAATATTCCAATCGTTTGGATTGACAATTTGACTTATCAATATAACAGCTGAAGCTGACTTTGAAGTGAATTTGGTGTTCATTTTCCGGAGATGACCATCTAATTCCTCATTGAATCAAAGTTTGTCAGCTGTCTGCAGACCCTGAGGTGATGACACAGTTTTTTTTTTTAATTGATAATTATCTAATCTTGTAAATGTATGCCTGTTATTTAAAGTATTGTTAATTATTGTATTATGTTTACTTGCAGAAGATTGTAAACTTTGGGTTTGTTTTCTTTGTTAGATAATACTTGAAATAATAGTACAAGGGAAAATTTTCCAGTTTTGATCAAAAATATAGAGACAGAGAAAGTTGAAAAGCTTACAAAGTAAACATTTGGGGGAAGGGTTCTGTTTGTGTCTCCACAGAGAGAGGACGGAGATGGTTGAAGCCTGCAGCAAGATTGGAACACCACAACATATAGCTTCAGTTGTCAAGGAGCAAATGACGGAAGTTCTTCAAGAACAACATGAAAAGACTTTTGCAAATTTCAAGAAGAAAAAAAAAATCCATCTAAAGGACAATGCTAAGACTGTGGAATTTTTGGACATTTTGGGAAAAATTGTCCTCAATCCACAAAGACTTCCAAGCCACCAGAACTTTACCCTAGATGTCGCAGAGGAAGACATCTGGCAAGTGAATGTTATTCTCTGATGGATGTGGACAGAAAACCATTGCCACTGCCAAAAAACACGAAGTGCAGGACCATCTTGTGCTACGACAGAAATGATGGCAGTGCAACAAGGAACAGCAACAACACCGGCACAGACAATACAGTTGTCGGGGAGCGTCAATCTGACTCCCTCAGCAGGGTGTTAGGGGACATCCCCTGTGACAGGGATTTGCTGCCCAGGAACGCAGTACATCCTGTCAGCTTCAAAAGTGACTTGTTTTTTTTGAATGAAGAATCTGCATCTATACGTACAGGACTGAAAGCACCGTGCCGAAAGAGACAAGATTTTTTGATAATAGGCAGAGACCGGTGCAGCAATTTTGGACTGACAATGTATCCTACTGTTGTTTCAGTAGACTGCTTCGAAGAGATGACAATTTTAGCAAGGGCTCTTCGTCCCCCATTGACAATTCCACAAAATACTCAACTGGCAAAAGCGATAGCTCTGCCATCGCATCCATTGGAGCATCAAGCAATGCCGGTGATGGGCGAAGGGCATCCACACTACAATGACCATGTCGAAGTACACGCGTTATGGTTGAAGTACATAACCCGTGAACAGCCAACTATTACTTGGGACTTGATAGACCATAACAGGAAAACAACCATCACAGGGATGGTGAACACCGGACGTGACAGTGATTTCATATATTTTCTGACCTCGAGAATGGAACTTGATTGTACCTTTGGATCAAATCACAGGCATTGGAGGAAGTTTTGTATGCCTCCAAAGTGAAAATTCAATAACATTCACAGGACCCGGACAGAAGACAGCTATTACTCGTGTAAAAGCCATTCACTGTATGGGGAAGAGATCTCCTTTCACAGTGGAACATGTACCTGACAATGGATTTTTAGTAGGACTTACTGTGGCACTCGCCACTCCACACCGATACGTGGACTCTTTACCATTCCATTTAGTAGTGTTGGGAGAAGAAACACAGCTATATGGTTTGATTTTTCATTGGGACGAACACAAAAAAGGCACTCTTTTAATTATAGAATGGGTTTTCCTATCTTACAGATCTCCAAGGACAATTCTTACAGATTCAGAAATGACAGTACAAGTGATAATAAAGGGAAGAACAAGGTTGATGACAATGACGGGCAGGGACTTTTCAATGAATAATGCGGCAAGGACCACAGATTTCTACAATACCAATGAATCAAAAAATGGATGAGACAGCAGCTTGGCCTCAATCTCAACAAGTAATACCTTTGAACAGACAAATTCCTACAGAGACACACAGACCTGCAACAGCAGCTCAAGATACTTTAGTTGATTGGACAAATATTCGAATGGACTTGACAAGAAGCAAAAAATGTCCTGCAATTGGGACTGGCGAAATAGCCATGCCAGTGAATTATGACCCACAAGGACAAAACCAAAGATGGCAAAAATTAAATCATGATTTAGTTAAAAATTTTATTAAGGCAATTAAAGATTATGGACTGGGATCTTCATATTTTAAACAGTTTTTAAAAGGTATTCTCAATGAATATGACTTGACTTCATGTGACATGAAATCTCTTGTGTCATTGATACTTACTGACACACAAGGACTTATATGGGAGCACAGATGGAGAAGAGCTTTGAAGGAGCTGTGAAAGAAATACCAAGGTGGTGCTCATGCTAACCTCACCATGGCAGAATTAGCAGGAGACCCTCCTCACAATGATCCAGTACAACAAGCCGCCAAGATTCCAAGGGGAGTGTTGGCAGACATCAAGGAAAAAGGATGTGAACTTCTCTTCAAACAAGATTTAAAAGACTTAAGGACTGACAGTGAAAAATGATTGTTTATATGCTGTTGTATCTTATTTTTTGTCAACTGTATTAGGTGAAAAAGAGGATTTACCAGTGATGCAGCCAAGGGAGAGTGTTTGGGAAAGTTTAGCATGGACAGAGGGGTTGGAAACAATTTGTTTGAGGCATTCCAGGCAAAAAAGCCATTTTCAACATGTCTGGTGGGATTTGCAGTGAAAGAATGGCCCATTCTGGAGGGCATCCCTTCATGGGTGATGTGAGTTGTGACAACTCCTGTGAATAGATGGCATGTGTGGGTTCAATTTCTCCCTGTGGCTGTTTTCAAACCAAAAGAATTAGAAATTTTTGGTTCAACAACGGATTTTGGAATTGTATGTGATGTTTTAGGGGTGAAAAAGAACCAAACAATGGATGTTACTCCGAATTAGAATGTATATAGCAATTATATTGTAGTCTCAAACAAACCATCCTTCCGAGTTCTAGCACAGTTATTGTGCCTGGATGGTCTGTTTGACCTTTTGATCTTTTACCTTTGTAAAAAGAAATTTTGAAAGTAGGTTTTTATATATTAGTGGAGCTTGTTACTATTCTCATTGCTTTGCCATGCATCATCCCATGCACTTGGCACGCCTTGAACAAAGCTGTGAAAAGGGCTCTGGACAAAACCGTGAAGGAGGCCTTTTTGCTGCAAACAGAGGGGGGAGATGTGGGAGTCCAGGGTTTTTTCCTGGCTCCTTTGGGGGTGCAAAATCCCCCCTGGCAGACCCCTCAGAGACCCCTGAGTGCTGCCCAGGAGCTGCAGGGGCTGGATTTGGCTCCTTGGGAGAATCTGCCCACATTGAGAGAAGAGACACAGAAAATAATGATGAGTAGAGTGTAAATTAGAATGTTAGAACGTAGATAAATAGGTTTTCTTGAATGTTTATGATAAGGGACATGTGGCCAAGATGGAGAATTTGGGGGGTGGACACCTTTTCCTCCTTCTTCTCCATGTCATCCATGTTGGGTGACACGTTGGCCTCTTGGATTGGTTGGGGTCAGGGCTGGACCATTTAATAAAATTGTATTGTATTGGTAAAATTTTGTAAACATGTAATACGTAGTACTAACTATATAAGATAAGCCCTGCCTTGACCAGGCAGATTCCACCATGGATGCCAGGCTGAGCAGACCGCTGCTGGCCAGGCAAAGTGTCCCAGAGATAAGGAACAATAAACTGTCCTTGGAAAAAGAGAAAACTGTCTCCGGCAGTCTCTCTTCGGCGGCTTCGGGGAAAACCAGGTTTTGAACCACCTTCGTGTCCCTCTGGGGTGATCTCAGGGCAGAGGAGGAACCCCAGACTGGGGCAAGGAGAAGCAGGAAAAGAGGATTTTCTGCCTTTATTTCCTTTCATCTCCTCTGAATTAGTTACATCTGTATTAGAAAATAATCAGATCTCCCTGAATATTAAGGACATTATCTTTTTGGCAGTTAATTTGGTAAGTCTTTGTTGCACCATTTGCAGTTTATACAAAATTAAGGCCGAGATTTCTAAAGGGGCTGGGAGGACTCCTGATTTGGGAGTCAAGCTGGGCAGGAGGAATCTTGAGTGGAATGGCAAATGGGAGAAAATGGGCCAGATTTTAAAGGAGTTTTCTGACCCCATAATTTGGGAATTCCCATCAGAACAGATTCAAAATCCGATTGAGGTTGCAAGGTACTTAAAGGGGAAATGCCAGGATGGTTCTAAAGAGAAAAGGATTATTGCAGTGAGCTGGGCCCTGGCACATGCATATCGCACCCTGCTAGGCACTATAGAGCAGGAGACAGAGGAGAGGGAACAGGGAGATAAATTATCCCCTATCCCAGTGACTCAAGTTGCAGCCAACCCCCTAGGCCAAAACCCAGCAACTAAACTGGAGAATAAGCCCCAACCAATGGCTGTGGCTACTAGTACGAGAAGTGGGAAATGCACCAAGAAGACTGATAGGCTAGTGGAAGATGATGATGATGATGCTGGAGAGGGACCTTCAACACCTCCTGATGTAAAATCAGGAGTTAAAACAACTAACGGAAGAGCAGAGGCTAATAATTAATCCCTTTCCCTAAAGGATCTTTGTGGTTTAAGAAAAGATTACACCCGGAGACCTGATGAATCTATTATTAGCTGGCTGGTTCGTCTCTGGGATGCAGCAGGGGAGGCCACAGTTTTGGATGGCTCTGAGGCGAGACATTTGGGTCTCTGTCTCATGATCCTGTTATCGACCAAGGTGTGATGAGGGGAGCTAACCCTCAAAGCCTCTGGGCACGGGTCCTGGATAGCGTGGCACAAAGATATCTGTGTGCAGATGACCTGTATGTGCAGCAGACCCGATGGAAAACCATAGAGCAGGGGGTCCAACGCCTCAGGGAAATGGCAGTAGCAGAAATTATTTTTTCGGATGATGTAACAACTAGAAATCCAGACCTGGTACCATGCACACTGGTGACGTGGAGAGAACTTGTGCGGCTTGGGCCACCTGAATATGCGTCTGCCCTAGTGATAATGAAGAGAGATGAGGTGTATGAGACAGTACTCGATATGGCAAAGAAGCTTCGTGCATATGCGGATGCAGTACATGGCCCGACTCATGCTAGAATTGCAGCTGTGGAAACACGCTTGCAAGACTTAGAAGATAAAATAGAGAAAAATCATCGGAGACTCAGGGAGGAAATTAAGGAGGACCTCCTCCAAATTTCAGCTGTACAGATTAGAAACCCTGGTACCCAACACAGACGTTCCCCCAGTTGGGAGAGGAGGTACACTGCCCAAGCTGAATTGTGGTTTTTCTTGCGAGATTCTGGAGAGAACATGAGAAGATGGGATGGGAAGCCTACGGCTGCTCTGGCAAAACGAGTGCGGGATTTGAAGGAAGGAAAGATTGAAAGAGGAAGTTCCACCAGAAGGAAAGCCGCTCCTGTTTCTCGCAGCCAAAGTGCTGAACGTGATACTGATAATGACATGTCTGACACTCTTGAGGGAACCTCTAAGATATATGCCTCAGAAAAGAAAGAGAAACAGGCTTAGAGGGGTCCTGCCTCTAGCCAGGGCGAGGCACCGGGGGATGCTCAGGGCTGGGGGTCTCTGGCCGTGTCACACTGGGGGATGCTCAGGGCTGGGGGTCTCTGGCCGTGTCACACTGGGGGATGCTCAGGGCTGGGGGTCTCTGGCCGTGTCACACCGGGGGATGATGGGGCTGGGGGGTCTCTGGCGGTGTCACACCGGGAGATGCACGGGGCTCACTTCCGTCTGGTTCTGTGGTGTCACAACACTGCCCTGGGTTCCACCAGGCCCTGTTGTGTCACGATGGGGCCTTGTATTTGTGAGATTCTGTTGGAATTCAAAATGCAAGGAATTCTACAACATTGGGCCTGTCAATCAAAGTCTAGAAAACAACACAGCATTTGACCTGAGGCCTTGGGAAAATCTTCCAACTTAGGTGCTAAAAGCGAAAATTTAGATTTAATACTCAAAGCAGAGATGTATTTAGATAAGAAAAAGTTCAGCTATAGAGTTTAAGATATAGAAAAAGTAGTTGCAGAAGAGACAAAAAGTCTTAGACTAGGTCTGTGTGCCAGAACTGGATTCGCTAAGAAAGGTCACACTGCAATTAGACTAAATTTCTTAGTTTTGAATTAAACATAAATATCTGTGTTGGCAGTGTTTTATTGGTGAATAAATCCTTAAAAGAGCTTGTAGGCAGAAGTTTTGCAACTTCCGGCCATGCCGTTGACACTTGTGACAAGAACTCACTTTTTTTGTAGAAGATAAGAAAAAGAAACTGCACATTGAAAAGCAACTGGAAGTCCTGTCTCCTGGCTGGGACCCCCAGAGATCCCTCCCATTGGCCTGGCTACCCACAGAAACCCCTTCCTCTGCTTCTTGCAGGGCCTGACTGGGCTCCAGGAGAGCTGCGGAGGCACTGGGAGCGCCCGGAGTTGCTCCCGAAATCCCGGTGTGACCCCGGCCCCTCCCCCACCCCGACCCTGGGCCCTAGCCACGCCCCTTTTGGAGTTCTCCTCCTCCCGACCAATCAGATTGCTCGGTCACACTGTGGCCACGCCTCCTCATTGTTACCTCCCAATGCAGGACGTTGGCTGCTCCGCCCCCACGCTTGTTCCTCGATGCCTATTGGCTAAAGCTAAAAGGGGTGGGGCTTTCTCCTGGTATATAAAGAGCTGCGGTGGCTCGGGTCGGGAGCAGCGGCGGCGGCGGCGAGAGGAGGAGACCCCAGGAGAGGAGCCCCGAGCAGCGCCGGGAGGAGACCCACGGGGCGGGCACAGATCTGCTCTGTGCCATCTGCCCGGCAATGAAGGGCGCGGAGACCCCACCCATGACTCCGCCCCACGGAGACCACCCCTTCGCCAGCGCACACCGCGATAAGCACAGATCACCCGGCCACCCCTGCATGGTGGAGAAAGACTGCGGTGACCTGACCCCCCCACTTCTCCACACAGGATAACCACGGAGACACCCTGCTCCCCGGTTCTCTCCTTAGGGAGAGGAGGGTGGACCCAAACAGAGCTTCCCCCCGGGGGCAAGGACAACGACGGAGACCCACTGAGCATCCCCCCAGGGTCGAGGAGGACGACAGACCCCAACAGAGCATCCCCCCAAGGGAGAGAAGGACGACGGACCCCGACAGAGCATCCCCCCGGGGGCGAGGGCCATGACAGAGACCCACTGAGCATCCCCCCAAGGGCAAGGAGGACGACGGACCCTGACAGAGCATCCCCCCGAGGGAGAGGAGGACGACGGACCCCGACAGAGCATCCCCCCGGGGGTGAGGATGACGATGGACTCGACAGAGCATCCCCCGGGGGCGAGGAGGACGGACCCCGACAGAGCATCCTCCCTAGGGAGAGGAGGACGACAGACCCTGATAGAGCATCCCCCCAGGGGCGAGGAGGACGATGGACCCCGACAGAGCATCCCCCGGGGGAGAGGATGACGACGGACCCCGACAGAGCATCCCCCCGGGGGCTCGGTTTGGGAGCAGCGGCGGTGGCGGGAGAAGGAGACCCTGGGAGAGGAGCCCCGAGCAGCGCCGGGAGGAGACCCACGGGGCGGGCACAGATCCGCTCTGCGCCGTCTGCCCGGCAACGAAGGGCGCGGAGACCCCACCCATGACTCCGCCCCACGGAGACCCCCCCTCCCCCAGTGCACACCGCGATAAGCACAGATCACCCGGCCACCCCTCCATGGTGGAGAAAGACCGCGGTCACCTGACCCCTCCCCACATCTCCACACAGGATAAGCACGGAGGCACCCCACTCCCCGGTTGTCTCCTTGGGGTGAGGAGGACGGACCCCAACAGAGCATCCCCCTTCTTGAAGGCGACCAAGACAGCACAGCGTGCCAACGGTAACATGGATGGACAGCACTACAGCTCCCCCAAACCACAGGGGATCGGACACCACCCCGGATCAACACAGGTAAGGACAGACAAGCCCCGGGACAGCGAGGGACCGCGCCGGTCCCCCCACATGGGAGGGTTTTGACCATCGTCCCAGCCAGCTAAAAATAAGGACAAAATAAAGTTGAAAAAAAATCACATCAAGTGTTGTTCCTGATCTTTGCTCTCCCAACAAGTCACTCGCCACTCAAACCAAGTTCGCAACCCCGCCCGCCCCGTGCAGAGGCGGACGGAGACCCTCGGGTGGGCAAGGAGCATGGGGGGGCCTGGGGGTGTCTCCGTCCCCCTCCTCCCTGGGCAGTCCTGGGGGGTCTCAGGCCTCTCCGGGTGGGAATGGCGGGGCTGGGGGGGTCTCGGGCTGTGTCACACCGGGGGATGCTCAGGGCTGGGGGGGTCTCGGGCCGTGTCACACCGGGGGATGCTCAGGGCTGGGGTTCTCTGGCCGTGTCACACAGGGAGATGCACGGGGCTCGTTTCCGTCTGGTTCTGTGGTGTCACAACACTGCCCTGGGTTCCACCAGGCTCTGTTGTGTCACTATGGGGCCTCGTGTTTGTGAAATTCTGTTGGAATTCAAAATGCAAGGAATTCTACAACATTGGGCCTGTCAATCAAAGTCTAGAAAACAACACAGCATTTGACCTGAGGCCTTGGGAAAATCTTCCAACTTAGGTGCTAAAAGCGAAAATTTAGATTTAATACTCAAAGCAGAGATGTATTTAGATGAGAAAAGTTTAGCTATAGAGTTTAAGATATAGAAAAAGTAGTTGCAGAAGAGACAAAAAGTCTTAGACTAGGTCTGTGTGCCAGAACTTGATTCGCTAAGAAAGGTCACACTTCAATTAGACTGAATTTCTTAGTTTTGAATTAAACATTAATATCTGTGTTGGCACTGTTTTATTGGTGAATAAATCCTTAAAAAAGCTTGTAGGCAGAAGTTTTGCAACTTCCGGCCATGCTGTTGACACTTGTGACAAGAACTCACTTTTTTGTAGAAGATAAGAAAAAGAAACTGCACATTGAAAAGCAACTGGAAGTCCTGTCTCCTGGCTGGGACCCCCAGAGACCCTTCCCATTGGCCTGGCCACCCACAGAAACCCCTTCCTCTGCTTCTTGCAGGGCCTGACGGGGCTCCAGGAGAGCTGCGGAGGCACTGGGAGCGCCCGGAGTTGCTCCCGAAATCCCGATGTGACCCCGGCCCCTCCCCCACCCCGCCCTCACACCTCTCTGCCCCACCCTACCTTGGACACAAGCCACGCCCCTTTTGGGATCCTCCTCCTCCTGACCAATCATATCGCTCGATCACACTGTGGCCACGCCTCCTCTCTGTTTCTTCACAATGTGGAACGTTGGCTGCTCCGCCCCCACGCTTGTTCCTCGACGTCTATTGGGTGTTCCTAAAAAGGGCAAGGCTTGTTGCGGATATATAAAGAGCCGCGGTGGCTCGGGTCGGGAGCAGCAGCAGTGGTGGGAGGAGGAGACCCCGGGAGAGGAGCCCTGAGCAGCACCAGGAGGAGACTCACGGGGCGGGCACAGATCCGCTCTGCGCCGTCTGTCCAGCAACAAAGGGCACGGAGACCCCACCCGTGACTCCGCTCCACGGAGACCACCCCCATCCCCCCACCCCCAGCCCACCCCAAGGTACATACAGAGACACCCCAGCTCTTCTCAATATTAGGTGGAGGACGGCGATGGCCGGCCCCACCGCAGAGCAGTGAAAGAGGAACAAAGGGCGCGGAGACCCCAGCAGAGACTCCTCCCCTCCACGGGGCGCACCCCCGCCCACACCAAGGTAAGCACGGAGACCACCCGGACCCCTCTGTGGTGGAGGAGGACGGACATGACCTGACCCCTCATCCCCACAGTGGGCGAAGATGGAGACGATCCCGCTCCCCAGTAGTGGAGGAGCGGCAACGACGGGCGCGGAGACCCCACCGATGATGCCGCTCCATGGGGACCCCCCAGCCCACACCAAAGTACTCATGAACAGAGACCCTCCCAGGCCCTCTCCCAGTAAGGGGAAGCGGGCGGAGGTGTCCTGACCCCTCTTCCCATTCCCACACAGGACGAGGACGGAGATAGCCAAGCTTCCACTTAGTATTGGAGCCTCAACAAAGGGCGTGGAGACCCCACCAGAGACTGCTCCGCTCCATGGAGACGCCCCCACCCACACCAAGGTAAGCATGAACCACAGAGACCAGCCCACGCCCTCCCAGGAATGGGAAGCGGGCAGAGATGTCCTGACCCCTTATTCCCACAGTGGGCGAGGAGGGAGATGAACCCGCTGCCCCCTTGTAGTGGGGAATCAGCAACGAAGGGCACGGAGACCCCAGCAGAGACTCCTCCGCTCCACGGAGAGGACCCCACTCATACCGAGGTAAGCACAGAGACCACCCAGCCCCCTCCATGGCAGAGAAGGATGGACATGACCTGACCCCCTCATTCCCATAGTGGGTGAGGACGGAGACGATCCCGCCCCCCCCCAATAGCGGAGGAGTGGCAACGACGGGCGCGGAGACCCCACCAGTGACTCTGCTCCATGGAGACCCCCCAGCCCACAGCAAGGTAAGCATGAACAGAGACAACCCGGCCCTCTCCCAGTAATGGGAAGTGGGCAGAGATGACCCTGTTGCCTTAATCCCCACAGTGGGTGAGGGCGGAGATGATCAGGCCCCCGCTTAGTGGAGGAGCCGCAACGAAGGACGCGGAGACCCCACCAGAGACTGCTCCGCTCCATGGAGACCCCCCCACCCACGCCAAGGTAAGCACGAACCACGAACGGAGACGGCCCAGCCCCCTCCCAGTAATGAGAAGCAGGCGGAGATGTCCTGACCCCTCATTCCTGGCAGTGGGCTAGGACGGAGATGAACCCGCTGGCCCCTCATAGCAATGAAGGGCATGGAGACCCCAGCAGAGACTGCTCCCCTCCACAGAGACCCCCCCACCCACGCCAAGGTAAGCACGAACCATGAACGGAGTCGGCCCGGCCCCCTCCCAGTAAAGTGAGGAGGATGAAGATGACCTGACCCTCATCCCTACAGAACGCTCCAGACCCTCTAGTAGGGGAGGAGCGGCAACGACGGGCGCGGAGACCCCACCAGAGACTGCTCCGCTCACGGAGACCACCCCGCCCACAGCAAGGTAAGCACGAGCAGAGACCACCCAGCCCCTCCCTGTAATGGGAGGAGGATGGGGATGACCTGACTCCTCATTCCCACACAGGACGAGGGTGGATGCTTCTGGGGTTTGGGAATGGGGGTGTGTCTGTTGCTGTCATGCTGGGGGATTCTCAGGAGGTGACCCCTTGATGGGAGGAGGGAGACGGGGACCATCCAACCCCCCTTTATGGGCGGAGGGTGGAAAGGAAGAGTGATAAAATGGAGAGTGACCCTCCCGTCACGCCGACCCCGCCTCCCTCCCTCGCTCCTGGAAGCCTCGCGGCCCCTCCCCCAAGGCGCGGCGCTGCCGCCATCCCGCGCGTTTTTCAGCAGGCCTTGCTATCCCAGCCAGCAGCGGCGAGCCCCGTGCCCAGCCGCGAGGCTGGGGGGGCTCACCCTGAATCCCCCCCGCTGCCCGTGCCCCCCCCTCCGCTTATGCCACCGCCGGAACCTTTTCCGGCGATGCCTCGGCTCGGCTCCCCAGCCCCGGCCAGCAGCGCTCCCCGGGGAGCTCCCGTCCCCGACCCGCCCTCCCGTCCAGAGCGCGGCTGCATCCGCGTCGGCGGCCCGCCCGCCTTCTCTCGCCCCTCCACCCGAGCCGTCGCTGCTCAGCTGCTGTCCGGTGCTGGCGCTGCCGTCGCGGTGCCCCGTCCCCGACCCTCCCGAGCAGCCCGCGTTCCCCGCGCCGCTGCCCATCGCCGCCGCGGTCCCGGATCCGGCCGTGCCGCCTTCACCGCAGCCCCGCCTCCGGCCCGCCGCGCTCCAGCCACGCTCTCGCCTACAGCACCGCAACCCAGCCCGGGACCAGAATTCTCCAGTTCAGCCTTATTATCACACCCTGGAACACTCGTTGTAAAAGACAGAGGGGGAGGTGATGCCACAGCACCCCCGGTAATAATGGAAAACCAAGGAACTATTTTACACCTGCCAGAAACAGCTCAGGAAAATAATGGAGTTGTATCGATCATGTGAATGCATGTTATTTTTCTTTTGTTTTAGTTTTTGTAGTCAAGCTTTACCTGTAAGTCAACCAAAGACAAATATGTGGGTTAATTTAGCCAAGTCTGCAGGCTCTGATACCATTTGCCTATCTAACACAAGTCCTGAAAAACCCTTTTCAACCTGTTTAGTTGGAGTACCTTTCCCAAAAGGTTTTGATAATGTTACCCTGGAGAGGTACTGGCCTTACCATGATGCTCATGCTCTTTCAGTTCCCAGCCAAAAATATCGAACTTATATTGACAATTCTAAAGTTGGTCAATTTGATCTCCAAGAGCTTGAAATCTTAGGTTCAGTAACTATGAACAGTTGTTATTTCTTTCATCTCATGGAAGGAGATAGTCCTCATTTAAATGTTACCCCATATCACAGAGTTTATAGCAATGTGACTTTTTGGTGTAATCCAACTAAACTTCTCACATATTTTGAGCCACACGCAAGTCGATTTAGCAAACTTCCGATACGATTTCCCAAGGGAATTTGGCTCATCTGTGGAGACAGAGCATGGCAGGGCATACCTTCATATATAGAAGGTGGCCCCTGAGCATTTGGACAACTTCCCATAACAGCCCCCAGTGTTAAAGAGGTGGTCAAAAAGAAAAGTAGAAAAATCAGATCCTCCACAGGACATCATTTTGAAAGTGACTTTCGCCTGTGGAACTCTGGCACGACAATTATCACAAGCATTTTTTTACCTCAGGTGAGCACTACATTTGCTCTGAGACAGTTAAATCAGTTGGGATGTTGGCTCAGTAAAGAAGTAAATGCCACATCAATTGCAATTAGTGACTTGTTGACAGATGAAGAAGCAGTGAAACATGCTACTCTACAAAACAGAGCAGCCCTTGACTTCCTTTTACTGGCTCATGGGCATGGCTGTGAAGATTTTCAAGGATTGTGTTGCATGAATTTATCAGATCATTCTGTTTCTATTCATAAACAGTTGCACAATTTGAAGGATTTAGCTAACCAAATTACTACAAGTGATCCAACCTGGCTAGACAGGTTGTTCGAAGGTTGGAGCTTTGCCTCTTGGCTAAAGGAACTCTGTAAAATAGGCTTGTTTACTCTATTAGTAATAGTTGTGTTATTAGTGCTTTTACCCTGCATCTCCAGTGTATAAGGAAAATAATGACCAAGACAGTTTCTAATATTTTTGTTGTTCAGCGAAATGGGGGAGATGTTGGTGAAGGAATAGCAAAGACTTATGAATGCCTAGCAAGCAGTTCTGAAACAATAGATGAAATAGAGATGTTAGCAGTATTTGACATAGATGATGAAAATAGTTATGTTAAGGTTTGAGACCTCTTCCTTTGTTTAGATAAAACCAAATACCATACATGCCAAAGAAGCAACAGACATCCTGTCTCAAGCCTGGCAGGAAAGATCTCAAGATAAGGGTAAAGCCATAAAACATGGTAATTTAGTTGTTCCTATAGGTTGCATGCAAATATTAGGAAATTAGTATATTGTAATAGATCGGTTATTGGAATTTAGAATATTCATTATGGAATAATACTTATTGTACTGCAAATGGAAAATCCTTCTACTTCTCCCTGCTCTCTTCTACTTCTTCTCTGCTCCTGCTTCTCCTCTCTTCCCTCCCCACTCGTCCTCTCCACTCTTATTACTTCTAATCTCTAACTTTTCTCTAAGCTCTCTCTTATACCCACACCCTATAATAAAATACAACCCTGAAGAACAGCAAATAATAAGCTCCTGAGTCTGTCCAGTGACCGTCCAGAAACCCCCCGGTCCCACAGCCTGTCTGTCATTAAAGTGTGTCTGAAGGTGTTTTGCAGTCAGGGAGTGCATTAAAAATGCCACTTTAGTCAGTGCTGAGCTTCAGTGACAAAAATGCCACAAGCTGCTGTTGCTTTGAACATGCAGAACCAAAGTCCTGCCAAAACACAGCAGTGGTGATTTGCTGATGCTGTGTCTGGCTCTGCTGTTGTGGAAGGGTTATGGAAAAAACAGCAACAAGACATTCTCTTGCTTGGTGCAGAAAAGAGCAAGAAAGAACAATTTATTGAAAGAAACCATTGCCTTAAATAAGGCAGTTTGTGGAAAGCAAAATACAAACAGATCATTGGTCAGAGAAGGAGACACCTCTCCTCCCTGACTTTCTCATGGATCTTGCAGGTGTTTATCTGTTATGATTCCTTGTCTTATGTTTACAATAGAGAAACAGTCTCCAGCATGGGAAAAATCCTAGCTGAGGCTGAGAAAGTTTCATGGCCTGAGAAAAATACTTAGAACTTGGGAAAAAAGGCCTAGCTAAAATGTCCCTAGGCCTTCAGCAGTGTCCACAATTCCCCCTTTTAGTTTTTAAAAAAGAAAAGAAAGAGAAGTGTTTGTCAAAGAACAAACACCACCCCTAAGGAGATTTGTGAATACCTGAAGTGCCTAGGGAAATCCTTACAACTGGTGCTTTAAACAAACCTAATTCTAAAGCTTAATTCTAATTACAATAACAAAACGCATCAGCACTCACCAAACTTATCAAACAGTGAAAAAATCCACCACTAAGTAATTATTCTAATGCAACAATGAAAACTGTATCAACAGTTCCAACATGAACAGATGAATGTCCATTCTCTGCTTGAAGAGGGATCATCTGGTCAGTGTTTTCATCTGGTTGGTGTTTGGTGAGCTGGTCAGCATGTGAAAGCTGAGCTGTGATCACACTCTGCCCCTGGTGCAGGTCAGGGCAGACACCTTGAGGGTCAGTAGCAAAGACCCAGGCATGTCTCATCTGAAGCCTGAAATGAGGCAAAGGTGATTCACAATAACTGGATTGGTTAGATCTTTTCTTTCTCTTGTTCCAATCTCTCTGTTCTACAATAGGAACAGCATCATCTGTTATGATTCTTATGTTTACAATAAAGAAGAAATCTCTAACCTGGGAAAAATCCTGGCTAGAGGCTGAGAAAGGTTCATGGCTTGAGAAAAATACACAGAACTTGAGAAAAAGGCCAGCTAAAATGTGCCTAGGCCTCCAGCAGTGTCCACAACTGGGACTGGCACCGGCTGTGGGGATTGGTTGTGGCTTTAGATCTTCCCAGAGCAGAGCAGCTGCTGGCTGCTGTAAAGTTGTTTCTTGTCAAGGCACGTCAGGCTCCAAAGGCAAAGAGCCCAAGGCTCTCCAGTCCCTGTTCAATCTCTCTGCCATAAAGTCCCGATGGAAGCAGGAGCAGCTCTCTGCTGCAAGAGGTCGAAGCTGTGGCTGGTGCAGTCTCCAGAGGCAGATGCTCCCTGGCCTTTCTTCTTCTGCTCTTTTCTCCTTCATCTTCCTCCTCTCCTTCTCTCACGTGCTGGTAGTAGTGATGATGATGGTGGGGGAAAGAGTGAGGGACAAGAGAGGAGTGAGAGAGAGCTCTGGCTCCAATACACGGATTTTTTTGGACAAATTACCCAATGAGCCAAAATCATGAACCTGACGAATTTCTCCTAAACCTATTAGAATTCCATAATACTAAAGTCTACATATAACTTGTGCATATGGCCTATCTGTTCTCTGTGAAGAGTACACAAAATACACCTACTGTCATTTTAGTTTGTCTAGAACTAAGTTTTTAATGTCTCAATGCAGTCACTATTTTATAGGAGATTCCACAGCTTTTGTTTTTTATGGTATTTAAAACATATTTCTATGTACTTAACACTAAGATTTTTACTTCATATCTATGCTATTTAATATTTCTAATTCCTTATACTAAAACTTAGACCTCTATTTAATGTCTGTGTGGTTTCCTGTACTTTAACTTCTCAAAATATTTTAAATTTAATTCTTGCATACTGGTCTTTCTCGGAGGGAGTCAGAGAGGCTTGTCTGTTCCACTCTCCAACAACCAGGAATGGGGACAGGGGCAGAGAGTGGGGACTGGGAAAGGGACATTGGAAGGCAAAGGAAAACAGGAACAGGGAATGGGAATATGGGAACAGAATAGGAAAATATGGAAATAGAAATTGGGAAGAAAATATGGGATGGAGATGTAGAATATAGGACAGGGAACAGACATGGGGATAGGGCAACAGGATTGGGAATGGGAATATGGGAAAGGGACTGGAAATAAAGAAATGGAAATATGGGAATGGGACTGGGATCAGGAATACTAGAAGGGGAACAGGACAGGGAATATGAGACTGGGAATATGTGAACGGTAACCAGGCAGAGAATAAAGGACAGGGAATGATACCGGGAATGGGATCTGAACTGGGACAGGGGCAGGAGTGGTGTGAGACCGGAATGGGCTGGGGGCAAGGGCAGTGACAGTGGGGAGAGGAGGATCATGGACAGGGGAAAGCGGGAGCCGGGTCAGGGGGAAACGGGGAGGGTGTCAGGGCAGGGGGTCCTTGATCAGCTGCCCCAGAACCTCCGTCAGCATCTCCCAGTGCAGCCAGAGCCGCTGGGCCTGGGGTGCCCAAAGCCCTGAGCAACCCCCAAGGAAACCTGAAGTCCCTGGAACACAGGGTCCCCCACATCCTCTAGAAGATCCCCCTGTGTCTGCAGGCATGTCTTAGTTCAATGTCTTCAGTTTTACCTTGGTACTGGGTGTCTGGGAAGGAAAAAGAGAACTGCAAAAAAAAATCCACGCCACATGGAGCCAGCACGAAGCTTTTCCTGCACTCAGGGCACTGGCAGGGCTTCTCTCAGTGGAGACTCTGTTGGTGTCTGGTCAAGGTAAATCTCCTGGAGAAGCTCTTCCCACACTCGAGACACTTGTAGGGTCTCTCCCCGATGTGCATGCGCCGGTGAGTGACGAGGTTGGAGTTTTGCTTGAATCCCTTCCCGCAGTCGTGGCAGCAGAAGGGCCTCTCATCCCAGTGTGTGCGATAGTGCTTCAGAAGGCTGGGCCTGCTCTCAAACCTCTTCCTGCATTTATCACACTCGTAGGGTCTCTCCCCAGTGTGGATGCGCTGGTGAGTGAGTAGGTTGGAGTTTTGATTAAAGCTCTTCCCACAGTCGGGGCAGCAGAAGGGCCTCTCCCCTGTGTGAATGCGATAGTGCCGGAGGAGAAGGGAACTGGTCTGAAAGCTCTTCCTGCATTTATCACACTCATAGGGCCTCTCCCCAGTGTGGCTCCGCTGATGAATAGTGAGGTTTGAGCTGTCACTGAATCTCTTCCCACAATCGCCACACTCGTAGGGCCCTTCCCCAGTGTGGATTTTCCGGTGTCTGATCAGTTTGCTTCTCTTCCTGAAGCCCTTCCCACATTGCGAGCACTTGTGGGGCTTCTCCCCATGGTGAAGCTGCTCACGCAGCCCCAGCTCCGAGCTCCGGCCGCCTCCCCGGCCCGGGCTGGCTCTTTCCTGCTGGGATCCCCGGGCTGTGCGTTTGCAGCCCCTCCTGCTGCGGGATCTGCGGGGCTTTCCCTCCCCATTCCATTCCTGCGCCGTGGAGCCGCTGCAAACGGCCTCTTGCCCGAGGCTGTGCCGTGGGAGTTTGTTCTCCCTGCTGTCCGTGCTCAGCTCCTTGTCTGGGGGAGGAAGGACAAGGACAGGATGGGATTTGCCTCCGTGCCAGAGGGAAGGGCAAGGAGATCCCCCCAGGGCTGTGCTGCAGCCGGGGCCGTGCTGGGCTGGGAGATGGAGCAGGACACAGGGGGAAAGGGGCACTGACTTCATCCTCACCTGCCTGAGGGTCCCGGGACATCGACCTCGTCCTCATGGCCTCCTCCTCGTCACTGCAGCCAAGGTTTGGGAAATCCTGGTTTGTGGAGGAAAACAAGGGCTGAGCGCGTTGGGTTTGATGGTGGCGCTGCCCAAGGGCAGCTGGAGAAGTCAGCGCCCTTTTCAGCCTCGGGGGCCCGGAGCCCGCTCAGCACCAACCTCCCGCACCCCTCCAGGCTGCCGGGGGTCCCCCGGCTCCGGGATCGCCCCTGTGCGCTCTCCCCGCTCCGGGGCTCGGCTTTGGGCTCCTGCAAGATCCAAACATCCCGTGAACCGCAAAGTAAAACCCTCCCGGAGCCCCTCATGATTGATTTGGGGCGAGCTCCCCTTCCCAACTCACCTGCGGGTTCTTGGGGGGGCGATTCTGCCGCCCCCGGGGGACGCTGCGGTGTGTGCGGGCGTGCGGGAGAAGCGCGTGGTTCCAAAATCGCTCCTCCTCTTCCTGCCGCTTCTCCTGTGTCCCTCCTTTTCCTCCCGCTGCTTCTCTTCCTTCTCTTCCCTCTCCTCCTTTTCCTCCCGCTCCTCTTCCGCTGCCCGCCGTCTCCCAGCGCAGCCAGAGCCGCTGGAACTGGGGTGCCCAACGCCATGAGCAACCCCCAGGTCCCTCCCAGGACTCCTCAAATCCCTGGAACCGAGCGTCCCCCGCATCCCCTGGAAGAACCCCCCGTGTCCCCAAGCAAGTCGGTATTTAACATCTCTATTTTTACCCTGGTTTTGGGTGTTTGGGAAGGACAAAGAGAAATGCAGAGAAAATACAGGCCACAGGGAACGTGTGGAGCCCCCAGCCAGGTGTCTTCCCAACACGGATCAGCAGCACCAGGGCTCAGGGGGGCTCTGCCCACCGGGGGTCCCTGGGGATCATCCAGCGCGGATCCTGCCATGGGGATGGAGCTGCAGCAGGGCACTGTCTTGGTATGACAGACAGGTGTCTGCTGAGGAGCTCTGGAGCTTCTCTTGAAAAGGAAAATGTAAACTCCCTCCCTGGAAATTAATATCACTTGTAAATTGAGGAGCTCTCTGGCAAAGATATGGGATTTATAATAGCAGTTTTTCACTGCGAAAATGAAAATAAAAGTATAGTAATATAAAGACCAAAACACTGGCCAGGTCAGAATGCAGCCTATAACCCTGTTGCTCAGGGTTTTGGTTACAGTCTGAATAATGGTACCTGTAGTTTTCTTGAAGTGACAGATGTGGTTTATTTGAAGCAATGCTTTTGGAGAAGGGTGTAGTTGCTTTTTTAGCATCTAGTGGTGATGAAGATAGCCCTGGTCTTCTTCTGGGAATTTAGTGGGAAACGCTGCTCTGATGTTTCAAATTTCAGATTTTATTTAGGTAGGAATTACTTGGCTTTTTTCCTTGTGTGGGGCATCTCCCATAAGGTATAACTCCTTATGGGGAGGAGTTCTGAGGGATGGGTCATGGAAGAGATAAGGAGCCCTGCTCCACCTGGTTTCAGCAGATGGGGATAGAATGTATACTTCTGCTTGCATCTTGCATTGCAACTTAAGACATGATCTACTCCTTATTCTATTGCCATCTGCATCCTACCTTAATTAATACCTTCTTTCAACTCTATATTTTTATCCACAGTGATACTTTACACACACTTCTCACTTTAGATTAGGTTTTTCTGTGGTACTCACTGGGATTTTTATCTTTCTGCATTAGCTACTAAGTGTAACTGGGTTTTTGAGCAAAACACAATTGTACGGATTGGTTTGCCTTTGCTTGAGGTGGGCCTAATCTAAACAGTCTTCAAATACTTTTTATGTGTCCTACAGGGTCTTTATCCCCATCCACTGTGTGCAAGGCTTCAGACTGGGCAGGACTTGCTTGAGTGATGGACTCTCAGGTGTTGACTATTTAGGTGGCTTTTGTTAAGTTCATTTCTCAATTTTTGGATGTTTCCCTGCCAAGTGCATTTAGGGTAATTTTAAGTAGTCTGTTGTACAGTTCAACTTTCCTGACAGCTGGTGTGTGATAAGGAATATGATCTATTTATTCAATATCCTGGTTTTTGGCTGAGGTGTTTCTAAGGCTGTTCTTGAAATGGGTCCTGTTGTCTGACTATTCTCTCAGGGGTGCTGTGTCTTTATAGGACTTGCTTTTTTGGGCTTCAGATGGTGTTTTGAGTAGTAGTGTGAGGTACAGGGTGGATTTCTAATGATCTAGTGGTGGCTTCTACACTTGTGATCACGTAGCACTTTCCTTGGGGGGTTTGAGGCAGTGTGATGTAGTTCATTTCCTGGGCTTCTTTATACTTATATTTGGAATACTGCACCCCATATTAGAGAGGCTTTATCGGCTTGACTTGCTTGATTTTAGCACGTCTTACAGTTATGGATAGTTTGAGAAATCATATTTATAGTTAAATCTGCTTTTCAGTTTTGTGCCTACTTATAGGTGGCATTTTGCCTTGATGGCTTGAGGCAGTGTGGGCCTATTGAGCTAGGAACAACTCTCCTTTATGTTGCTAATTTAAATTTATTTGTGACATCTCAGCTTGATCATGCAGCTTGATCCATGTGCTCCTTGTTTTAGTGTTCTTTATTAGCCTGACTTTTGGAGTTGTGGCTGTCTACATGATGGACTTTTACAGAGAGTTTGTCTGAGTGGCAATGTTTTTGCACTCATCAGCAGCCTCAATTGGTTTTCCTTTATGTTGCTAGCTGGCCTTTTTTCACCTTTCTAGCCAACTCCACAGAGCATTGGTTACTATCTATGATTCAGTACAAAGGCAGAGGTTTGGCCAGTTCCCTCTGGTCTGGGTGAAGGTTTGTTGCTGTTCAGGGCCACTGCTGGAATTTTTCTTCTTAGGGTGACCAGGCAGAGAGGGCTCACGACGTGGCTGCACTCAGGAATGCATTCTCCAAAAACCTATGGCCCCTAGGAAAGCTTGTGTTTCCTTCTTGCTGCTTGGTGGAGACACTGTGATGATCTCATTGATCTTTTCAGTGGGGATCTGGCTCTGTCCATCTTTCCACTCCCAGGAACTGGATCTCTCAGGCAGGTCCCTTGACTTTGCTCTTCTCAATGGCAAAACCTCCTTCCAGCAGAATCTGGATGATCTTCTCTCCTTTCTCAAATACTTTTATTGCCGTGTTCCTCCACACAATGATGTTATTGATATATTGCAGATGTTTTGGAGCTTTACCCTTTTCCAGTGCAGCCTGGATCAGCCCATGGCAGATGGTGGGGCTGTGTTTCCACCCCTGGGGCAGTCGATTCCAGGTGTGCTGCACATCCCCCAAGGTGAAAGCAAACTGAGGCCTGCACTCTGCTGCCAAAGGAATGGAGAAAAATGCATTGGCAATGTCAATGGTGCCACTTTGCTGCCTTGGGCTCCAGCTCCTCCTGGAGATCCAGCGTGTCCGGCACGGCAGCGCTCAGCACTGGAGAATCAACGACTGGGAGAGAGAGGGGGTCTGCTGACTGCTGATCTGAATCCAAATTTACTCTCAGCTACATGTGCTTATATACCATTTTTAGGAAAGCTGGTAATTTTTTGTCACATTATTTGGGTTAAACATCACACAAACAAGCTTACACATTTGCAACATTTGTATTTGCTTCATTCTTCTTTCCTGTCGCCAGTCTTGATGCAATCTTCATGGAGCCCTCAAAGCTCTGTTTGCTCATGCCAGGGCATCTTGGTTATCAAGCTGCTTACGCTAATTAAATCCACAGCACTCTGTCTTAGCTCCCACAGTGTTGTCCCTTCATTCAAGGCACAATAGCCTACAGTCAATTTCTATTGTCTGTCAGATTTGCCCACAGACAAAGTGGGGCTGTGGAAGGGTGAGTGGGTTTTATTGAGTACCCTTTGACTTTTTAGGCAAAAGGTTATGGGTGGGGATAATGGCATCTTGATTAATGTGATACTGCTGGCTGTGTGCTGTTGAGGTGTGTCATGATCCACCCAACCCGAGCGGGAGTCGTGCCTGGTTCTTTTATGGATCTCAGAGCGCAAAAGACATAGCAGGGGAAAACACCAATTTGCTTCTGCAGAAATGCACTTTATTTAGTGCCAACCAAAATGCGATATTGGGACACAGAGAGAGTGAGAGAGAGAGAGAGAGAGAGAAAGGGGGGTCGGGGTTATAGCTGCCAAGACGGGCAGACGAATCCTCGTGGAGCAGCCAATAGATGTCTGTTGCCACCTGGGGAGATCTTGGGGGTCTCCTCTATGAAAGTCACTTTTATAGTCCTTTCCCAAAGCGAGTAGCTTCTGGCCAAAAGGTGGGAAGATTTATGGACTATTGTATGTGGAGCTCGTTACCCTGAGGAACAGGTGGAAACAGGACGTTTCAAGGCACAACAAACCATCTTTGTTGTTATGAACACACACAGGGCAGCCCATACTGGACCAGTCCATTGTTCTTCCATCTGTGGGAGCTTTGTTCAGTCAGCGTCCCGTGACTAGTTGTCATGAGAAACCAGTCCTGGTAGCATCAGCTGCGGAACAGTCACTTGGCGTTCCTCCCATCCCTGGCCAGCGCAGGCCTCAGGCGAGGGTCGCTGGGCAGAAACAGACGAGAGGCTCAGACGGACTCTCACAACAGGGAATATGGAAATAGCAACTGGAGAGAGAATATGGGATGGAGATACAGAAGATGGGAGAGGGAACAGAAAGGGCTGATGGAGAGATTTTGTGTCAGAGGGGCTCCCAGTGCCCGTCCCTCGAGAGGCCTGGGTTGAGGAGCAGCAAGCGGAGCCGTGCAGCCCAGGGCCGCTCCGTGCCTCGTCTGCCTCCCTGCAGGGACAAGCCCCCGTGGGACACGCGGCTTCTCCCGCCCAGGCCCTCCATGGGCAGCCGTGTGCCCCCAGGAAACGTCTCTCCCGCTCCAGGCGGGCGCTGCGGGCGCTGCGGGGGCTGTTCCGCTGTCCCTGCCTGAGGCCACGGCCCGAGGACTGAGGGAGATGAGGAGCAGCTCCGTGCAGCAGGAGGCTCAGCCCTGGTGGCCCTGTGGCTCTGCCCTCCTGTTCTGGGCATAGAGATAGAATAATAGTAGGAACATTAAAGTACAGAGAAGACGAGAGGAAAAATAGTAGTAAGGACAAGGAGAATAAGTGTAACAATAATAATTTCAGAAGACACAAATTATAAAATTTAATTAATAATGTAGAGCCAGCCCCAGTGTCTGTGCCCTGGCACAGGAACAGAACCCCAGGAGCGGCTGGAGCTGGCCCTGGTGGGATTTATGTTGGATTTTAGGGCAAGGTTCTCCCCGCAGAGGGTGCAGGGCACTGCCCAGGCTCCCCAGGGATGGGCTCGGCCCCGAGGCTGCCAGAGCTGCAGGAGTGTTTGGAGCCTGGGCAGCGCCCTGCTGGCAGCAGGGACCCAGCCCCGGCCCCGGGCTCTGTCCCCGCGGCGCCGCAGAGCCCAGGGGACACCTGCGAGAGCGGCTGCGGTGCTCGGCCATTGGCCCGGGCCGGGTGCAGCAGCCGCCCCTGGGCTCGGGGAAGCGCAGGAGGCTCTCGCCGTGCCCCTCGCGCAGCTCTTGGGGTGCCCGTGCACGGCCCCGGCCTCGCCTGGTGCCCCTGCCCCGCTCAGCTCCCCGTGCCCGGCAAAGGCGCCCGGGCTGCGCTCGCTGCCCCCGGCTGGCGCTGCTGAAGGCAGGGACGAGCCCCAGGCCCGGCAGAGCCCTGAGGGACAGCCCGGCTCCCCGGCCTCCCGCCGCACGTGGAGCCACTGCCCACAAGGCCCTGGCACGGCCCTGGGGCCAATTGCTCGTGCCTGGCCAGCGCAGCTGCACACCCAGGGCTCTGCAGCCTGGGGCTGGGGCTGGCGTGTGCCAGCGTGGCCAAAGCCTCTCAGGGCTCTGGGCACAGCAGGGGCCACCAGGCCATGAGTCCGGGGCTGCTCCCAGACAGTTCCTGGCTGCTCCACTGCTCGTGGAATGCTGGGGGTGGCCGTTGGTGACACGGGCGCTTCGTGTCATGGCCCTTTGTGATGTGGGACATGGTGGTGGCCACAGACCATTGTGACATCAGTGAGTCCCACCCTTAACTCAGGGGGTTTAAGGGGCGCAGAGCCCTGGAGTGCTCAGTCCCAGGAGAGCCGCCCTTTGAGGAGGAAGCAGCTCCCAGGTTTACCAGTTTACCAGTCACGTCTAGCCAGCAGTTGGACGTCTCTCTTCCTCCTGGGTGCTGCCTTCCACAGCCCTTTGTAAGTGTTGACTCCATTTCCCCCTGCACCCATGAGGTGCACCAGAAGGACAAATTCCAGAATTGTAGAGTCCCAGAGCCTGCCATGGTGCAGATGGAGATCTCCAATTCAAACGGAAAGAAAAATGAATTGGGAAGGCTGAAGCAGTCACATTCTTTGGATTTCGATGAAGGTATTAATATGCTGCTTTTCCTAACTCCTCCCTGGGGAACTGTGGTGTAAAGATTTGTTTAATCAGAGAAGCTTCTGCCTGAATTAGGCAACAAGCAAGATCCTTTTCAATTGTACAGATGTTATTAACAGAAATGCAACCCAGAGAGATAGAAAGGAATAAGAGAGGAGAGGTGGGGTGTAGAGAAGAGAGAAACATTAGGTATGAAAACATCACCACCACATGGATTCTCTGTGGTCCAGGCAGTCTTTTTTCAGTGGTGGGGGTCCCCAGGTGGGTCTGGAGGTACCACCTTTATACTGCCCAAGATTTGAGTACCCACAAGTACAGATTGTCACAGCTGCTCTTAGATCTCGGGCTGGAAGGGATGCAAGCTCTACAGCAAGAAAAAGATTCTTGCTTGAGTCTAAAAACATGCGAGCATTGTTCTTCAGGAGCCACAAAATATAGAGCAGCTGGTGAAAGAAAAATTTGGACTGTGTTTCAAGTTGGGGCTTAGGCTGCAGCTTTTGTGCTGACTGAGCCATGAGAGCAAATGCACTTTTGGAAATGAAATGCTCACAGCAAAGCTCTTCTTACAGGTTGTATTGAACATACTGTGATTCTCCTGCTGGCAAGAGTGCAGAAACTTTGCATCCAAACTTTGTTTCATCTGAACTTTGGGCCTCTGGAATGGACAAGAAAATGGCCATAAAAACATGGCATGAGAACTGCTCCAGTCTTTTTTCTCTATTTCTTGTTAGAGCCACTATGTTGTCTCTCTCCCCCCCTCTGTCTATCTCAAGCTGTTGTCTTTTGTGAAACTGCATCTGCTGCTGCATGACTGGAATGGCTGTGGAGATGCCACCTCATGCATTCAGAACAGAAAAGCTGAGCTGGGCTTTACACCATGGTAGTGCAGTAGAGAAAAGTGGCCATGCCTTCTTTCTACAGCCCAGAACTGGCTACTGGAGAGAAAGTTGTGTGTGTCCCATTATTGATTTTTGGAGCTTTTTCAGAGTAATTTACTGTGAGAACAAATCTCTGAAGGATGTTTACAAGACCATCCAGTGGGTATTTTTTGGCTATTTAAAAATCTCCTGATGAAGAGTGTAAAAATTCTGCTTTTCTGCAGGAGAAGGAAAACAAACTTCCATTGTCTCCACATGCTCTGCCACAAACACCCAAGCAGACTACTTGAGGTGAGTGAAAGAGCAGTTAAGCCTTGGCACTTGCAGTGGGTGCCATGTGAAGCTCTTCCCAGTTTTGAAAGGGTGATGTTGAGAAGGTTTTGCTGGCCCTCCTTGGCTAAGAGCTGAAATGAACACCGAGGTGGGTTCAGGCTGGGCTGGCCCTCCCTTCCTGCAGTGCAGTTGCTCAGGGTCAGCTGCAGCAGTGGTGCTGCACCCCCCCTTGTATTTGCAGTGCAGGAGAGGATGGAGAACTGTGTGTGTGTGGTATCAAACACTGGAATGGCTGCCAGCTGCTGTCAGAGCAGTGATGTTGGCAAGGGCACCCAGGCCTCCTGCAGCCCTTGGGCTCTGGGGCAGCTGTGCCCTTTGGAGCAGGCACTGCAGGGCTCTGGGTCACATTGGATACAGCCAGGGATGTTCCGTGGGAAGGCTGAGGGCAAGGTGGTCCTGCAGGGGAGCAGCTGAGTGAGGCCTGTGCAAGGACTCTTGCCAGGAAATGTCACTGGGCAGATGTCAGAAGTCTCGGCACATCCCACATTGTTGAAAGACATCTGCAGTTTTCTTTTCAGAACACACCAACACAGCAGTCAGGTGCATCTGGCCTGGGATGCATCCCTGGCACAAGCTGCTCTCTGTCCTGATACTGAATTTCAACGTATTAAAGATTTACTGCTTGTAGCAATTGATCTCAGGAAGTTCTTAAGGATTTTTTCCAGTGTGGAGGGAGTTTTTGTCATTCAAAAGAATTAGGTGTTCAGGCCGGGAGGAGCAGAAGCATTGGTGTGTCAGTGTTGGGAAATGTTGTCTGTTTTTCATATTGACCACTTCGTCTTGGATTTTGATCATGAGCTTTGTAAATCTCACTTGTGTTGACTTGAGGGTAAAAATCTTTCTCCCATCAATTGCTTCAGGCATTAATGAGTTTTACCCTCGTTAGGAGCTGATGTTATTTGGGTTTTTGTAGTTGCACTTTCAGACTTGTACAAAGTTTGTTTTTAATGGCTGTAGTAGAAGTGCCTCAGTTCACGGCTCAGTTTTTTAACTGCTGTCCACTAGAAGCATCAAATATTATCATGAACTCTGCTTTGCTGTTAGAAAGGGAGACATCCATGTAGCTCAAAAGTTCAACTCTGTGTAACCAAAGCCATAAATTCAGTCCCTGCCAAAAATGTATTTCAGATGGATTTTCAAAAGTAAATGTTGATTTAAAAGTTTTTCCTATAGAGAAAGAGAATATAACTTAGCTATGTTTCTTCTCTTCCTGAAGTTGTGGTCTTTGTTGGTCATTTGATATTTGAAAGAAGTGCCTGTGTTTTCTAGATGTGCTCCACGTGCTAATGAAGAAAACCTCTACAATGCAAACTATTAGAAGCTAAGTGTCATAGAAATGTGGCAGATTTCTGGAGTTACATGACTACATCCTCTTAAAGCAAAGAACTTGCATATAGAAACAGTCAGTCCCAGAGCAACTAACTCGAACCTTGGGAGTCTCTGTTTGACATTTGCCACATGGTTGGTGCAAAACTACACATGTAGCTTTATGGAATAGGAACACATTAGAATTTTCTCTTAGAGTTCACTCACAGAAAATGATCTATTTTTTTCTTTTAGAAAATACATTGCCGTAGTCTCCTTGGAGCAACACCAGCACTACAAGGATGACTTCAATGCAGAGTATGAGGAATACAGGAATTTACATTTTCAGATTGATAAGATTCACAAGGATTTCCTGCAGTTTTATGAGCAATGGAAGAGTCTGATTCCAGGCTCTGAAGCCTATAAGCTAAAGAAAGATAGAATTGTGAAGAGTGTGTTTCATCACAGCAATGACTTGAATTCCCTGGAGCTGCTCAGTGAGAAAAAGGGAAACTGCAGCATTGGCATATGTGCTCAGACACTGCTTGGGCTGTGTCTGATTTTTGTGGGACCCTGCCAAAAAAATCCTGTTTGAGCTGTCTGTGAACAAAGAGTAAGGTGAGGTGTGTCCCAAGCAGAGTCTTAGAGCATGTGCTCCTTCTGTTCCCTATTGAGAGGCTTAATTGCAGAACCTGGGGGATGCTGGAGCTGGGGATTGGTTTTTGCAAAGCTCCCAGAAGAGTGGTGGCTCACAGAGAAGAAAATCTCTACAGTCAAACTGAGGGCTCTTTTAGTGTTTTCCATAGGTTTCATTTTATGGTTGGAGTGAAATATTCTTCTTTTTTTTTTTTTTCTTTTTGAAGATGCTGCTTCATCGAATCCTGACATATTATCAGCAGTTACAACAGGTATGTGTGGCAACTGTTGGTCACTGCTGGTTTCTTCTTTTGACATCTGCTCAATGCAGGCTCCTTCTTGGAATTCATCAGAGTTGCTGCTGGTTTCTTATTTTGATATCTCCTGCTCAATGCAGGCTTCCCCTTGGATCTCTTCCTCATAGCTGCTGGTTTCTGCTGGGTACTGCTCCTGCTCAATGCAGGCTTCCCTTGGAATCCTTTGTCGTCATTTCTGGATTTGTCTTGGGACAGCTGTTGGTATATCTCATTGTCTTCATCCATTTGGTAAATCTCCTGGTCCATCACTCTTTTTGGCCACTGGTCCATATCCAGCTCTTGCTGTGTGCCATCTTCCCAATGGATTCTCTTATCTGCTTTCTCCCAATGGCCTTCTTGGTGACTCACAGCTTCACATGGGGAAACT
The DNA here is from genome assembly GCF_903797595.1 of Erithacus rubecula. Taxonomy (NCBI): domain Eukaryota; kingdom Metazoa; phylum Chordata; class Aves; order Passeriformes; family Muscicapidae; genus Erithacus; species Erithacus rubecula. Next base: position 37,760 of record NW_027636014.1, on the reverse strand, counting down.
TCCTGGATTTTCCCTTCTTCTTCTTGCTGGTAAAACTCTCTGACTTTCATCTCTTCCCCAAGGCAAAGCTCTTGGCCAGTTATGTCTCCCCACCAGGGAAGCTCTCGATCTGTGTTGCTTTTCCCCTCTTCCTCCATAGTGGCAAAGGCCCCCTCCTCCTCAGTGTCTGACAGGTGCAGGCCTGACCTGTGGCCTGCCCCCGGCCACTGCCCGCCCAGGGCCTGTTCTTCCAGCCAGGCAGGCAAGGGGCTGGCTGCCTGGGAGTTGGGCTTCACCTTGTCCTCCTCCATCTCAACGTCGTTTGTCGCGCAGGGATCCCGGGAGCCGCTTCCTCGCGAGTGAGCGGCGCTCCAGGGACTGGGCAGCGCAGGGCCCTGTGCCCCTTTTATACCCCTGCAGGGCGTGGCTGGGCCATGTCACGGGGGCCCCTGGCAGCTCCATGTTCCACATCACCCAGGCAATGATAGAACGCTGCAGTGTCACCAACAGCCAGGCCCGGCACCCCTCCAGCAGCCCAACCCCCTGCAAGGGGCCTGGAGCTGCCCCCGGACTGGAGGGCTTCCAGCCCCTTGTTCTGATGCACTGATTAAAATGGTCTGAAATGGCTCTGCCTGAGTCAGGGTGGGAATGAGGCCAGGTGCCAAAGTCAGTAGTACGGGTTTTATTGGAGAGTAAATGAGAGACAGAGAGAGCAAAAGAGAAATGGAAAAGGGGTGGGAGGAGAGAAAGAGAGTGATAGAGAGAGATTAAGTAGAAAACCTCAGCACTCTGTGTATCCCAATGGCATCCTGCTGTCTGATGGAGAGCACCCACAGATCCCTTGGAGATGGATCCCCATGGCATCCTGTGGGTGCTCTCCATCTCCATGTTCTGGGGCTCAGGGTCCCCCACAAACACAGTTCAGGGGGTAGGTGCACACCTGGGCCGGGTGGGAAGGCCCAGGTACCTGCCCTGGCAGGGACAAGTCTGAGCCAGGCTCTTGCAGCAGCCTGTGCCTCTGTTGCATCCCTTTGCATCAGGAGCAGAGCTGTGCTGCAGGGCCTCAGCAGAGCCTGGGCAGCGCTTTGGGGCTGTTTGATGGATTCTGGCCCCTCCTCAGCTGCCCCTCACGGCAATGTCCCGTGGATTGGCCTTCCCGGGTGAGGATTTTCCAGCTGGGTTAGTTTGTGTGAGGGAGGATGGGTGTTCACTGCCTGTGAGCAGAGGTTACGCCACAGCCCCAGAACTGTCCTGGTCCCTCCCTGGCTGTGGGGAGTGTTTCAAACGCGGCCTCAGCAGATGAGCCTGTGGGCTGCAGCCTCCCCCAGCCCGAGCCTGGTCCGGGCTGATTTTCAGATCAGCTGCTGGGTTTGGCTTTCTTGTGGAAACATTTCTCTGCCTCAGTGTTGTTTCCTTGTCCCTAAACCAGAGGTAATTGAACAATGGTGTCACTTTTATTGTGCCTCCGGTGCTTTTAGGCAGCTCCAGTCCCAGCCCAAAGCTGCAGTCAGGGGAAGGAGGGGTGGGCTTGGGTGGTCTCTGCCCCTTTATTCAGTCTAGCCCTAATGGGCAAATCCTGTTCCTACCAATGTTTCAGCCATTCCCCATAACATTTCAGTGTTGGACAGTGCTGCAGTGCCCAGAGCCCTGCCAGGCCCGGTGCCCCAGGACAGACACCCCGAGCCCCCCCTGCCAGGCCTGGCTTTGCAGGCCGGGCTGTGCGGGGCCAGAGCAATTGGCCGATGGACGCGGCCAGGGAGTTGTGCTCAGCGGCTCCATGGCCGGCTGCAGGCCGGGGATGAGGGGTGTCCCTCAGGGAGGCTCTGCCTGGGCCCCGGGGCTCTGCAATGGCTTTGGCAGTGGCCCAGAGAGGGGCTGGAGCTGCCCTCAGCACGGGCTGTGCAGGGACAGGAGCCGAGCGGGGCAGGGGCTGAGCAGAAGCGCTCGGGCTGCGCACGGAGGAGAAGCTCAGCGCGAGCCGGCAGTCGCTGCTGCCGGCCCAGAAAGCAGCCATGGGCTGGGCTGCATGGAGAGGAGCAAGAGCAGCAGCCAAGGGAGCTGAGCGTGGCCCTCGAGGCCGTTTCTGTGAGACCCTGCCTGGAGCTCTGCATCCGTGTGGGGGCCCCACAATGAGGAGGACGCGCAACTGCTAGAATGAGTTCAGAGGACTCAGAGGGAAACAAAGAGTGTGCAAGATAATCAGATATTTAATTTTTATTGTAATTATTTACTACTTCTACTGCTATTTCTTCTTTTCCTTCTTCTTTTTCTCCTTCTTCTTAATTTTCTTCTTCTTGTACTTTTCGTACTTCTTCCTCTTCATTTCAGTCTTATTCTTATCCTCATGCCTATTTTTATTGCATTCTTATTCATATTCTTATTCCTATTCTTCTTCTATTTATTTTTCTATTCCTAACTACTATCCTATTTCCTATGTACTGCTACTCTTTTTTCCGCTTCGTCAATTTCTTCTTAGCATTCCTATTCTAATTCTACTTTTTATGTTTATTTTTCGGGTTTTTTGGCTGGGATTTTTGTGGGTTTTTTTTTTTTTTTTTTTTGTTTTGTTTTGTTTTGTTTTTTGCTACAACTACTACTATTTTTAAAAGCAACATTCATTTGTTTAAGTAGAGTTCCTTGTGTCATGGTCCTGCTGCGGTCAGGCATTAGAAGAACTCCTTCTGGGCGGTGGCAGAGTCGCTGTCTCTGGAAGTGCTTGAGGTGTTGGATGTGGCACTTCAGGACACGGTCTCAGGTGATGGTGGTGGTGCCAGGCTGCCGGTGGGAATGGAATGCTGTCCTGGTGTCTCGTCCCCTCGGTGCTGCTCGGCATTCCAGCTGGGCACGCGGCACCAAGTGTCCCCCGGGCGCTGGTGTGGGGCTGGCGTCACACATCTCTGGAAACGCTTGGTCAATGGACTCTTCCCAGTCCGATGGTTCTTCATAACTGCTGACACCTCTGGGGAAGAGCTCATGTTCACTGTATTCTTCCCAGTCAGACAAACACTGGGAGCCACCATCTCGTCCCCAGAGTGGCTCCGGGGAGCGCGGCTCACATGGGCCGAGCTCAGCCCAGGCCTCGCCAGGGGATGGTGAGAGGAACTCGCCTGCGGATAAACCTCCCCAGCTGCGCACACGAACATCCTCATCTTTGCACAGCTGGAGGAGGCTCATTCCATCCCCCTCATCCTCCTCTTGTGGCGAGCGCTGGGCCCCGGTGCTCTGTGCCAGGATGTCCCGCCACAGATGTTGCTGTCTGGCACTTGCCCAGCTGGAATGCACGGAGGGACACTTCTCATTCCCACCGGACGCCTCCCTCTCTACCTAGCCTTCCTCTTGGAGCTCTTCCTGATAGCTGCTGGTGTCTTGTGGGTGCAGCTCCTGCTCAATGCAGGCTTCCTCTGGGATCTCCTCCTGGTAGCTGCTGGATTCTTCTGGGTATAGCTCCTGCTCAATGCAGGCTTCCTCTGGGATCTCTTCTTCGTAGCTGCTGGTTTTATCTGGGTGCAGCTCCTGCTCAGTGCCTATGCTTCTTCATAACTGCTGACACCTCTGGGGAAGAGCTCATGTTCACTGTATTCTTCCCAGTCAGACAAACTCTGGGAGCCACCATCTCGTCCCTGGCTGAGACCTTGCTCTGAGAGTTCTTTGCATTTCGAGAATTCTTGGATGCTGCTGACATGACAGTGGGACAGCTCTTCCTGCTTCCATCCATCCCAACTGGAGGGCTTGTGGTAGCAACCGGCTTCTTCTGAGTACAGCTGCCCCCGGACTGGAGGGCTTCCAGCCCCTTGTTCTGATGCACTGATTAAAATGGTCTGAAATGGCTCTGCCTGAGTCAGGGTGCGAATGAGGCCATGTGCCAAAGTCAGTAGTGTGGGTTTTATTGGAGAGTAAATGAGAGACAGAGAGAATGACAGAGAGAGCAAAAGAGAAATGGAAAAGGGGTGGGGGGAGAGAAAGAGAGTGATAGAGAGACATTAAGTAGAAAACCTCAGCACTCTGTGGATCCCAATGGCATCCTGCTGTCTGATGGAGAGCACCCACAGATCCCTTGGAGATGGATCCCCATGGCATCCTGTGGGTGCTCTCCATCTCCATGTTCTGGGGCTCAGGGTCCCCCACAAACACAGTTCAGGGGGTTGGTGCACACCTGGGCCGGGTGGGAAGGCCCAGGTACCTGCCCTGGCAGGGACAAGTCTGAGCCAGGCTCTTGCAGCAGCCTGTGCCTCTGTTGCATCCCTTTGCATCAGGAGCAGAGCTGTGCTGCAGGGCCTCAGCAGAGCCTGGGCAGCGCTTTGGGGCTGTTTGATGGATTCTGGCCCCTCCTCAGCTGCCCCTCACGGCAATGTCCCGTGGATTGGCCTTCCCGGGTGGGGATTTTCCAGCTGGGGCAGTTTGTGTGAGGGAGGATGGGTGTTCACTGCCTGTGAGCAGAGGTTACGCCACAGCCCCAGAACTGTCCTGGTCCCTCCCTGGCTGTGGGGAGTGTTTCAAACGCGGCCTCAGCAGATGAGCCTGTGGGCTGCGGCCTCCCCCAGCCCGAGCCTGGCCCGGGCTGATTTTCAGGTCAGCTGCTGGGTTTGGCTTTCTTGTGGATACATTCCCCTGCCTCGGTCTTGTTTCCTTGTCCCTAAACCAGAGGTAATTGAACAATGGTGTCACTTTTATTGTGCCTCAGGTGCTTTTAGGCAGCTCCAGTCCCAGCCCAAAGCTGCAGTCAGGGGCAGGAGGGCTGGGCCTGGTCTGTCTGATTTGGATGCCCGGGGCTCTGCCACTTGGTTTGTTATATCTCAGTCCGGGTGAGGCAGAAGCAGGCAAGTAGTAACACCCCTCTGGTCTGGAATGAAAAGCTCCTCCCTCCCATAGGACTTTGAAGGCACATATTAATCCCTTGAATTCTATTGGTTTATACAGTTCTTCCACCTCTGGTTGCCTCCTGGTGATTCTACTTGCATTCCCCCTAGGACGTTCTCTACTCTCCTTATCCTTATTGGTCCTTTTTTTCAGTGCTCCACCCCTGTTTCTGCATTGGTTCCCCTGGTTTTTTACCCCTCCTCTGCACCATTTTCCCTGTTCCCATTGGCCCTTGACCCTCAGATTCACCATTTCTTCCCTGTATTTAACCCTGTGGCCTCACCCAGTTTTCATCTTTGTCCCTGGACCCTGTTTGAGGCAATAAACTGTTCTTGGAGCTCCATACAAAGTCCCATCCTTACCCTGTGTTTGTTGGCAATGCAATAAGCGTGCTCCCGGCTTGGAGAGTGCTGATCGCTCGCACACACCTCTGAAAGCATACTGCTTCAGTTTCAGTCTCTTTATACAATTTAGCCATAACAGGCAAAAAAACCTTACATATTAATGTTTAAACTATTATCCATAACATATCTGTCTCTCACAATCATTGAAAGAGGAAAATGCCTGTTTTAAGTGGAGCTTTACACCCAGATATCCTGGTGGTTCAGAATCAGATGAAACAAAGTCTCTAAGTCAACAAATTATAAAGGAACTAAGCAAAGTCTTAAGAGAATACTGGAATCAGTTGTTGAGATAAGGAAGAAAGCAAATAAATTATTATATGACCCACAGTCAAACAGATAAATTGATAAAACAACTGCAGTAACAACAATAAAAATAATAGCTATTATTGTTCTATTCAGAGTTGCAAATTCCTAGGATCCAAAGAAAAACAGGAATGTGTATTAGTGGCAGCAGGCAAAGTCAAAGTCATGATGTTTCTTCTATGATAATATCAGTTCTGTGCAGCTGCTTGAAAAATTTGCATGTAATAGCAAGAAAGAACATCTGCTGCTCAGTATGCAGCAGACCACCAAAGCTGCTGTAGAGAAGAGGTGGGAGGAAGAGATTGATAAGAACTACATCATGATAAGCAAAACATGAAGTGCCATCCCACTGAATAGCACGACCTCTATTATCACTTTTTAAGTAAATTACTCCCACTTCTCAACCAGAGACTAGTGTTCATGATGATGGAGGTAGCTGCCATAGGTGGGTTAAGCTGCTGGTAAATTTTCTAACATGGGATAATGTTCATGGAATGAATGTTTTTCAGAGACTTCCAAAGTATCAAAATCCTTTATGTGAACTTGTGAGCACATCTTCCAACAGGTACAGAGCTAAGGTGGGGAAGCAAGGAGATAAAAGATACACTTGTCAGATACAAGTGTGGAAAATGATACCAGACTAAATGTATAAGGATCCATTTGTGACTAATCACGTGTAATGGGAGGCATGGGAGTCAGATGCATAAAAAGCTGTTGCTTCAGGCATGATTCTTAGTGCTGTAAGGGCCTTGTTTTCATTTCTCTTTAGCTCAGTAAAGTCATTCTAATGGTTCACTACACTGAAAAGCAAGAAATTACAAGATGGAGTTCTCAAATGAAGTTGCTACCTGCACAACGCAAAGAAAACCATGTGGGTTTTCCTTTCTGAGTATCTTGGTAATTCAGAAATTCAGTATTAAGGACATGTAAACTAATATTTTTATTTATATCTAAAATTTGTGGGCTTTATTTCATATGTATACACATAGGCATAGACTTTTAGGGAACTTTTTTTTTTTTTTAGGAGTGATAATAAACCATTTTGTTTTATTTCCATTATTTTCACATGCCTATGTTACTTGTCTTTCTCTATGCTGCTATACCATCCACGTTAAAGAAAATATATTTGGGATCATTTCAGGACCCATTTATACTGCAGCACTGCTCAAAAGATGTTTAAGATGGGCTATATTTGGGATGAGAGGAGCACAATTATCTAATAATCTAATAATAATTTAAAAATCTGTGCTACCATCTGTGCAAAAGCCCTGATAGAGGCTCTACTTCAGCACAGTATGACTTGCTTATAAAATGAATCTGTATCTTTAGCAGGCCGGTTTTTTACTATCAGAACAATCTTTGTTTTCCCCATTTTATGCACAGAGGTCCATTTCTAAGAAAGGTAACTAAGAGGGTATTGCTGTTATAAAAAAATCATTGTACTTGCTGTGTGCAACAGTTCTGATTAATGGATTCTGTAAAACAGAGGGAACTGAATTTTTAGTATAATCTGGAGAATTTTGTGAGGTACAATATTATGAGGTGCCAAGCGTGGTTATTAGTCACAGAAGGATCTGAGACTTGCTTGTTTAATCAGTGAACAGAAATATTAAAAAAAAGTGTAATTTTGTGAGTCACTACCACTGAGCTATTTTTTGCAGAAATTATTTTCTGATTTTGAGCAATGAGCAAAGCTGTTCAAAACCTGTTCTCTCTTCTGCCACGCACCTGTGAGCCCCTGGAGTGCAAGCTAGTGTGCAGTTATGGTGCTAGCCCCATGTAAACAGAGTTGCAGACCATTTTAGTGTTTCAGCTTCATCTAGAAATAACAGCTGCGTAGTACCATGGATTTATATAAATATAAAAGCATTTCTAGTTACACATAAATAAAATGTACACTCTGAAAACTGCAATTCGTTTTGCCTTCAGAGCCTGAGGAATAAATGGTAAGTAACAGGAACAGAAAAGGGGGAATGAGACCCTGAGGAGACTGCCTTATGCAGCTCCACCACCTGCACAGTCACAGACAACTTTTGCTTAGCCAGCTGGAGTGACTTTTGTTCAGAAAGCTTCTGTCAAGTACGACTTCTTTTGGTATTCTCTTAGTCTGAATGGCCTGCTGATTGAGTTAGGGGGAAGGTAAGAAGAGGGGAAAAGAGAAGGGGAAAAATAATTATGTTTTAAGACATTTTGGTTTCCTCTATTGATTGTACATAAAATAAGGAGTTTAGTAGAGTTTTCTCCCTCTTCTGTCCTTCCAACTGTGGAAAAAAGGTAGGATATGATACTTACCTGTCCAGACTCAGACAGCAAGGAAGATTCAGGAGATATGTATACTCAGAAACAGAATGGAATTGAAACACGCGCAAAAAATATTTACTGGTAACTATTCTATGTCATGGACTTTCTTTAAACCTCAGACTGAAATCTGAAATACTTCCATTGCTTCACCTAATACCCATAAAATGTAAAACCAAGGCTTTTTAGCATTTTCTGGAGCATCCTGTTGTGTAATGACTCTAGATGTTTATTTAAAAAACACTTTGGAAGAGAGTTTTTGTATGAGACACTTCTCAAAGTTGTGTCAAGTAAGAGACTTTCTGATAGGCAGCTTCTTATTAATATTTGCCTCTTGTGAGTCATAATTCATTTTGTCACAGACTAAAGCAGCAGTACTTTGCTTTTATTAAAATGATAGCTTTGTTGACTATTCAATGTTTGCAGCCATTGCATAACAAGGGTCACTTTGTGCCTCCTCTGTCACCACGACCTTCAGATTAGTGCTTTACTTTCCACTTCAGTCTAACATCCTGCTTTCATTTACTTGGTGGTTCCATGGTTCAACAGCACTTAGAGAGATGTTGACAGCAGATGGAAAAGTTTGAAGATGCACTTGTTTAAAATAAGACTGTCTATACATGTTGTATACCAAATTTATTCTCTTTCTCTTTTCAGATTAATGACAGTTACTTTAAATGATAGCTTTGTTTTTATTCTTAAACAATTGCAATTTTTTTTGTTTTCTCGTTGCCCTCATCCTTTCCCTCTGCCCTACCATCCCCTGAGCCTCACATCTGTGCAAGGGATTTGTGTCTCAGCCTATACTGAGGTCAATCAGTTGTCTTTCTACTAGAAGTTAGTACATACAGCTTTGGGAAGAACAGTATAATATCTTCCAAAGATGTTGTGAATATGATGTACCCTTCTCACTGCAGCTGACATGAAAGCACAGCTTGAGGAAGGGAACACTCTGAGGTTCTTTGTGTCTTGACAGTCCTGAGCTGCTGTTCCACCCTGTAGAAGTAGGAGCTGTTTCTTCTCATCTGTCCTGAAACAGCCTCTGTGGTAGGATTGACAAATACATACTCCAGGACTCAAGGAAACAAATTTAACTTCCAGATGGCATGTTGACTCACAGAAATTTTCTCGCATTCACAGGGATAATGGGGACACAGAAACACACCTACGTGGACTGTGCAGTCTAACAGGAATGCAGAATCTTGCTGGAACTGAGTCTGGTGCTGTATTTTTGCTTGAATAAGGTAATTGTAACAAAACTAACTCTTCAGTATTTCTCTTAATGCTTTAGACATGTATCTCACTACTCTTCATTCTGAAATAGAATGTTATTTTTTTATCTTTTAAGTTAAAAGTATTTTTAAATGTGATGTCCTTTGAGACATATGACAAAACATGGATCATTTTTACACCTTTGGAAATATTTGGATATTTTCCCTCAGTTTCATTTGATGACAACCAGTACTGTTGTGGTCAAAATTGCTACTTTAACTTTTGTGTTACCCACAGTAAACCACTGTAATTATGAAGAAATCAAATTCTGTTAATGCTTGCTGTCCTGTTTGATGGTGACTCTTGTTTTCTTGATAGTCTTGGAATGTACTGCCTAAGTCATCTCTTCTCACATTCCTTAATAGTGTTTCAACCCCTTTCAGTCAGAAATAAAAGCAGGGCACTCAAGTGAATTTATTTTATTAGAAGTTTTTAATGACCTGCAGGTATTAAATCAAGTGAGTTTTGTGTGATCTGGCTTTATTTAATCTGTCCCTAGCATTGGACATGCTGGATCAGGCACAGAAGATGCTCTTGCAGCACCTAGTACTTTGACTGCCATGAGTGTTTGGAGTCCAGGGGAGTGCACTGCTGTTGTGTTGTGCATTTCTGAACATGCATTTCAGGTGATTGGCTCAGGTAGGAGGGGGCAGTTGACTGTTAGCATTTATTGTCTCATTGTTTGCTATTCTAATTTTAGTCTTCTTTTTGCCAGCCTGTTCATGCATCTGTTCATTCCTATGGCTTATGTTATCACTTATACACAGATGACACATAGATCCACAGTTCCTGTTGGTGTTCCCAGACTTTGCCTTTGTATTTCTCTGCCTGCATCATCTCCATAACTGGATACATACTAATCTTTTATTGCAAACAAAGAAGTCGAAAAGGATTCTCTTTAATCCTGTTGTGTACGTTTTCTGCTCATAAGTATTTCATGTCTCAAATATTGCTTCTCTTTCCCTATGCTACAATACTGTGTGAAAGTTTAAAAATGTTCATTATCATTTATTGTATAATTAACAACTTGCACATCAAAACTGCATTTTTTCCCAATTGTATGCATGGTTTTTTTTGTTTGTTTGTTTGTTGTTGCTTTTTGTTTTTTGGGTTTTTTTTTAATGCAACTCTTCAGGTATTTTAATTTTGTTTTTACTGCTTATATTACAGATCAAAAAAATCCCTCAAACAAATGATCCCTGGTCTCTGCAAGTCAGGCAGAGCACAAGTTATAAGACTGCCACTTTTCAGTCCAGTGACCTAAATTTTAGATTACAGAAAATACAAAAGCTACTGCCTGCTTTTTGCCATGCACAATCACTTTTATATGATTTGACTTCTTTTTGTAGACTTGCCCAGAATATCAATTCTGTTTATAAATTGTGTCTACTCTTTTTCTTTCCTAAACTGTAGGAGCTATAAATATAGTAAGAACCATTTTTGAACAGCTTTTTCCTCTCTGGTTTCTTCTATATTAGATCTTCCTGACTTTTAACAGCATCATTTGTCAACTTTCAGTGTATTTTCAGTTTTGATTTAAACTTTATCTTCAGTTAATTTTTTCAGAATATCTACCATTTTGTTGCACACTATTTATAATTTAATTTTTGGCTTGTCACATGTTCTTTTTATTCAATATACATTTCATGTTAAAAATATTTAAATTACTTAATAAGGCATAGTCAAAGATTGATAACACAGCTGTCATTATTGCTTTTCCTTGTTGGCAGTTCTATGCATTCTAATTTTTTGCTAATGTCATTCTTTTGCCCTTATAAAATATATGTTTAATTTATTTGCCAAAAGTTTTCACTATGACAGCTGTAAATATACACAATTATTGCAACATTAATGGTTTCTTATCTATAAGAAACTATCCCTTCTGGTGTTTCTATAACTGGTGTGTTGACATTCATTAAGAGTGGCTAGTCTTGTTCTAAAGTGATGGTGAAGGAAGCACCAGCATGCTGCTTGTATTGAGCTAGAGAACCAGCCTCAGCAGCAAAGGTGGAAATCCAGCAGGGAACCAAGGACATAGTTAAAAATTTGGGCATAATTTGGGGGAATTCCTGTGGACTCACAGGTCAGATGTAGACTTCCAGTTCAGACTGAAAATCAGAAAGTCTTTGGAAGAGATGACATCCAATGTAGGGAGCAAGTGAGATAAGATGCTGCTGGGGGAAAGAGTTTATTGCTACATGTGGTAAGCAGCAATTTAATTCCCTCCACCATTGCCAGCAATTCTTCTGGGACTGGACTTTGCATATTGACAGTTGTAGCATAGGTGCACACAGTTAACCTAAACTTTTGTCACAGCTTGAAAAGCAAATAATTAATCTGGTGAGTAAATGGACTGAAGGGAACCTTATTTGCACGCAGTCAGCAGAACCCCATGGATTTCTCATGGCTGAGATGTGTAAATTTGTTAGAACTCATTGCCTTGATTTATGTTCTCTATGATGCACTGGGTGTGGTACAGCTGAGTTGCTGGGGAGTGAGATGTGTCAAAGGGACCAGCTGGGAAAGGATGTGCTTGTCAGACAACGTTGTTTAGTTTTGTTATGTTCAAGCTTCATGTGATGACAGACCAAACCATTCTTGCAGAAGCTTAGAACTTGTGGATGTTTTATTCCAACTCCTTATGTAGCTGTTGAGTGTTTCTACCCCTCTCACTCTCACCCAGGCAATACAGCTGGTTTTTGCACAGGAGCTATTTAATTCCCTGTAATTAAGCACTTGGCTTCTTGAGGTTGTGTCTAGTCAGACTTACCCCCTGGCAGGAAATGTATTGATAAATGCAAGGTTTGTGCAGCCACCAGAGACTTCAGGGATTGGCATGCTGTTTGTAGCTGCTGGAGCAGCACGCTGGGGACATGTGACACAGTGCTCCACTGTTGTTTTGATAGATGTGCTTGAAGACATGAAGAATGTGCAACTGCTTTCTTCTCGGGCTTCCAAAAGAATAATAATGCTACTGTATGTTAATTTCTAACAGCCCACAACAAATACTGCTGGGAAATAGATAATAAGTCATGAAAACATTAGATGCTAACAGCATGACAAGTGCTTTTAGCTGTCCTTGGGGATTATGAAAGATGAGATTGCCTCATCACTGTGGCTTGTGGCCAAGGAGCCTATGTGGGAAGGTCTGGAGTAATGAACAGACAGAACTGGAAGACAGTTTGGTGGGTTTGTTGGGATCAGAAGACTGGAAACAAAACCAACAGAGAGGAGGAGGAACGCTAGGCTCAAGGAGCAGATTCCTGAGCCTTCTGCAACCACTCAGGGTTTTCTGGAGACACCAGCAGGCTTCAGCTCATGTCTAAGGTGTGTGCTGGAGCCTGGCTTGTTGGGATACCTGTGCCTAATGCCCGTGAGTGGCTTCATGAAGAACCACCAATTGGCCTTTTTTTCCAAAGCTGTAGCTCTTAATTAACAATTTGCACCCAAAATTACATTTTTGGTCACATGATGTGTACCTACTCTTTTGTCGGAAAATCCTGGTAGTAGCCATAGGTGGACTTTTTATAAATTAAAGGGGTTTTTTTTTAAATATTGATTTTACAAAAATATTTTTAATTCTTTTGTGTTCATATTCATTTTCATTTTCATTTTCTCTTTCCTTTTGAAAATAATGTTAAGCTTTGTGTCCTATAAACTTATAAATTAACATGCAAAAATATTAGCAAGAGGAAAACAGACATTCAAAGCAGAAGTTTAACAGATGTTTTAGCCATCCAGATCTTTCTAACACATTAGAATTTTTTCTGACCAAATCCATGGTGGTCTCAAGGCTTGTCTTTTTTTCCTCTCATTTTGCTTCTCATCCAAGCAATATTCTTCCTAAAGTTCTTCTTAAGCTGATAATACTACTACAGGCAGAGTAACTGGTTTTTATGTGCTCTCATTTTATTTTCCCCTCTCCTAAATACAGATTGATTATTCTGTATTCATAAATACCAACTGACTTTTGTAGATTCATTAAATCCTTTTCTCATGTGCTGTGCTTCTTTATTTCGTATCTGTACTGGCAATTTGGATTTCCCAACCCAAGACATTTCAGTGCTTAGGATTTTTTGCATTCCTTTAGATGTTACAATTTCCATTTCCAATTTTCAATCTTAATATGATGAATAATATTCTTTCCTTTTTTCTTCTTCTTCAGTTGCTCTTTTGTTAAGTACTAATGTTCTTAATGAACACAGAAGCAGTATTTTTATTTGGAGACTATAACTAAATTGACTTTGGCTGAATGTCAGTGGAAATCAAGTTTTGTGCTTCATTTTTCATCTTTTCCTTTTATGGCTTAAGAAACTTTTGCTGTTTATTAAATCACCCTCCAGAATTACAGCTCAGCTTCAATTCTAATAAATCTCAGTTGATCTGTAGACTTACAGATTTCCAAAATGTATGCTTGTTTTCAATCTACTTTTGGAAATAGTTTTATATATTTCTGCAGTCAATGCCTGTGCCTTCCTATTTTGTCCTATTGCCCAACCTGGAAATTCCTATTAGGTTTTTGATCTTTGCCTTGAGAAATCTTTGCCATCTGTTTCACTGGAACTCTTGAACTCTTTAATTTCACTATCTTTTCTTTTTAGTTACCCAAACTTGTCCTTTCGAAACTTAAAAAAAAAAAAAAAATCCCTTAAACCAGTGTAATTTCACCAAGTCATCCTGCAGTAAACTCACTCCATTATTAGATTTTTAACATGTAACTCTCTCAGATAACATTTATTATGGTTTTACCATATAGAACTGTAAATAACCTAAAGTCAAAGCAAAGCCTTCTGCTGTATTTGTGACTTCATCCCTGCCAGCTGTCCTGTTAAATGTTCCTATATTAGTAGATGTTAAGAAGATCTTTGACTCTGCAGTGTTTATTGGCAAAGGTGAGTTCACATGTAAGTGCATATTTCCAGCATTTCTCCATCTTGCATTGTTATAGGGATAGCTTCTCTATTAAAATATAAATCTGTAGATCTGGACCCTTGGATATCTAACTGTAAAGCATAAGAATTTCAAGGGTTGATTTTTTAAACAAACAAACAAAAAAGTTAGAACATGCCTTACCTCCTAAAAATGAAAAAAAAAAAAAAAAAGCTTCATCTGAAGAGTGTAAGGTAGCAAAAAAAGACATTTGATATTATTTTGTTAAGCTGACAATATAGCAATGATCTAACACATCTAAAAGGAGTACACAGGTAAAGTTCATGGTCCTCAATGTCCTTTACAATGCTTGAAATGCAAATCAAAATTTGAATTTTGTAATCAATGATGTCTTAGACAAACAGACAACAAATCCCTTTTGATTTAAGAAGTGCAATTTGATATGGTGTGTCTTATAAGGCATAAAGGAGCAAGTGGCACATTAGTAGGGTACACACTATTAGCATATTTTAGACATTACCTGTTGTAGAATTGCACTGTAATGCCTCTCACATAGAAAATACTGTTTATTTTCCTTTTCTTAGTATGATGTTTTTCGAATGTTATTTTTCTAGAGTGAAAGATTAAAAAAAAAAAAAAAAAAAGCCAAAAACCAAACATCAATAAATCCCAAAATGATCTTTGCTTTTTTTACAAATACGTTATCAGTGGAAGAGGATGATAATTTGTCACTCAGCAATTTTTGAGAATTCTGTAAAGGAAGAAAAAAATTACTTTAATGGTATTATTTCCCAATTGCAACTTTCCGTGGGGTTTTATGATTTATCTAACATATTCATCCATTCCATCTTTCTTAGTTATGACATTTTGAAGAAAAATTAAAATATTTAAGGAACATTACCAACTATTGGAAGCATGGAGTGCAGGCTGTGGGAAGTATGATAGCGCCAGTCATTTTATCATCAGTGAATGTTTACATTGTTATAAGGAAATCATAGTTGCTTTGCCTGCTTATCTCTGTAGTGTGGACCATTAACATTCCTTGTTTTGAAGCAGTTTCTTTGCTGCAATTCATCTACTGATTTTTTTTTTTTTTTTTTTTTTTTACAAAATTTGTATCCTAAACATTGGGACCCAGGAGTAGGTCCCAGATGCTAACTAAGTCTTTGTGCTCATGTTGCAGGTGTCTTTAGTAGGTGTAAGGATGAATTCTCAGTGTACAGCACTGGCATCACTAGGCAGGAGCATGTCCATGTTTTCTGTGAAAGATAATATGGAGAGGTGCTGGCTGTGGATGATGGATGTGGGCATGCCTGGCTGCAGGAAGGACAGTAGATTCCCATCCTTGGGGTTACTGATTGCAGCAAAGTGGCAGCTTGTGGCAGCTGGACAGATGTGCTCCCAGACTGGTTATATAGAAAGGCCAAAGCCAACATCATTCTATGTTATCTCAATAATACTTTATTGTCAAGAAAAATAATGAACAGAAGTGCAGCTAAAAGCTAATATGTTGCAAGGAATTGTAACAATGACACTAATTCTCTTTCAGGTGTCAGTTTATAATAGAAATTCATTAACAATAAAAATATGCAGATAAGATGTGAAACAGAAAAGAATTTATTGAGAAGTTACAGTTCTTTAAACCCAGCAGGTTTCTGGGTAAATTTGGCCTATTTTCATGCTGGATAAGGAACACCCAAGTGGACACTCTGGTAGTCACTACACTGCCTGTTTCTTACTGTGTTTTCCGCTTCCTTGCAGTCCCTGATCCCTCTCAACCCATACACCCACAAAGACATTCTTCACACTGCTTAATGGATCTCTAGGGCATCTTTAGGGAGTTACAGCTGTCTGCTACGCAAACAACACATGATCAAGTCTGTTTCCAAGACATTGTGGGAGTGAGGCAGAAGTTGTAAAGCTTGTACAGTTTACCGAAAGTGCACATTTTATCCCTCTCTTGGGTTTAGCTAGCTTTAGGTTTTCAACTGTATTTTTTTTTTTGCTGCTGTTTTATTTCATTCCTGAAAATGTCTTTGTCTAGCCTTGCTTCCTTCTGTGAGCACTAGATCTCATCTACTGTCATGGACTTCTGCTGTACTACATAAATTTGGGAAAGGACATATTAAAAATTAATGTGCGAACTCACTTGAGGGAGAGGAGAAAGAAAGGAAATGTTGCAGAGTTCCTCTCAGGAACACAGAAACAGATGAGAAAAAAATTTTTTCAACTGCAGGATTGCTGTCTGTGGTGAGCAGGATATTGAGGGATGGCAGTATGGACTTACAAGGCCCTGTTTAGGCAGGACAAACTCAAGCATGTCTGTAGGGATGAGACTAAGAGTAGTGAAAAATAGCAGAAAGAGATTTGATACCCAAGCAGGACAGTCAAGGGCAGTAGTTTTTGAGCAATTACTTTTGTTTAGATAACATATCAAAGAAAAAACTTGTGGGATGAAGTAAAGAGCCTAAGATACATAGTCATTATCTATCTGCTGCCTTCTCTCTCCCTCTCTTTTTAATAGTAGCTCAATCTTTTTTAATGTGAAGTATCTAAATATTTTTATTAGCAATCTCAAAACAGGGTTTTCTGGAGCAAAGTCCCCCTTTTGTACTCAAATGATTATGGAATGTGTCCAGTGTTCACAAATATTTCCACAAAATTGGCTGATACTAAAGAAAATTTACTATTCTTGGGGAAAAAAAGAAATCTGTATGTTATAAATGCCTTGAATTAGTGGCCTTTGGGCACCCAGCTTGTAATGAAAAATAAAAAAAATTAAATAGATAATATATGTAATTAAAAAAAATCATACCACCATATAATGAGGTATGGCATATATTCTATTTTGGAGGAAGATTCATATATCATGTGTATGGCACAAAGCTCTGCTCATGAATTATTTGCTTTTATTGCAGCACACATGCAGCACACAATAGATTAAAGGACACAATCCAAGTTGCAGTTGACATGTTAAAGCAGTACTGTGCATAGAGATATTATTTATGAAAGAAATATTATGCAATCATAAGTTTTCAATAGGGCCTGCTTTCTTTCTCTTTTGAGGCAGAATAATAGTAAATAAGGTAAAAAAAATCTTGAAGAAAGCACTAGAGGTTTTATTTACAAAGCAATATCTTCCCTGTGGTTTTATCTAGTTAGCTGCTGACACTGGTATTTAATCTTTCTATTCAGAGCTGGTGCTCCACTCACCTTGAAAAGCTGGTGCAAGATTTCACCTCCTTTGCAGCTCGTATCCACAAATTAGTGGGGGATCATCCTATGCTCTGCTCTGAGACTTATTTGAGTGGCTGTAGATTGACACTGCGTTTTTCTGGTAGATGCAAAGGTGTTCCATGATCCTACTGTGTCAGGATGAGCTCCCAAAGTGAGGTTACTTAAACCTCACTGCACTCAAGAATATGTTGGTCCAAAACATCTCCATTTTATCTGCAGTCAGAACTATCATCTAAGTGACTTTGCTGTCCTTGTATGTTGAGTTATGCCTTGGTGAAATCAGTTAGAATCTACACTCCAAAATTAAACCCTAATCAGGGAAGTACTGCCTATTTTGTCTCTATTTTGGAGGAGGAGATAGGAATTTGAAAACATATTTTAATACTGAGGTAGATCAGCTGGTTAAGAGTAACCTGGCAAAAATACAGGATCAGATGTCTGAAAGACTCCAAGCAGAACTGCTGTTTGGTAACATGTTTTGCCCAAACTTTGAGTGCTATGGAATCCTGAGTTTAAACACAAAAATAGGAGCTTTATTTGCATGCATGTTTCATTTAGTCACAGACTGTCAGGAAGTTTTATGTACGCAGAGTGTTACGGAAATATCTATTCCATCATTTATAGATGAAGTTTTCAAATTTACATACTTAATTGCAGAGACTACACAAGTGAATGTCAATGCACAAAATCAAGATTTGGTGCAAAAGGAAAAGAGCACAGAGAGCAACTGTGTATATCTGTATAGAATTGATATTTATTTTGATTTATTGCAATTATTCATTTTGCCACGTTATATGAAAAACGAGAAAAAATTCTTATTTTGCAGATTTTTAGTGACAAATAAGAAAATGGTGGTTAATTATTTAAAAATATTTTCTACTACATTCAAGTGGTGATTCAATAGTTTGCATATATTGTATACATGCAATATTATCATGTTAACCATAAAACCTCCCCTCAGCAGTGCAAACAAACCTTCTGTATTGAAATCCTGGCTGTTGTAGATACTGGGAGAATTGCCATGGCTTCAGGAGGATGAGGATTTCATCCAGAGTCATATCCCTGCAAAGAAAGATTATTGTTCATTATACTGGAAACCATCCTCCCAATCTAGGATATGATGTTGAGTCTAAGTTTTTAACACTATCTAATTCTCTCCAAAGTAGCTCACACCCATAATAAATTCACTCCCATGGGTATAGTGAATCAAAAGCAGAATACTGACCTTGCTGCAAAATAAATCAGGATGTTTATTTCATTGAAACTATAGATAAATAATTTGAGATGTGTTTTCGGATAAGATGCAGTGAAACCCAAAGAGATGGTGTACTTCTTTTTTAATAATTTTTTTTTATTATTAGTTTCAAGTGAAAAGGTATTCTCTATTTTTTCCCTTTGGGCAAGAGATGGAAAACTGCATCTAAAATTCCCTATTTATTTCTAAATAATACAGTACTGTATAGAAAAGTCATAAAAACAGAGACTGCAAATTGAATTCCAATAACTCTATCCTGTGAAAGCAAACTTCCATCTAGTAAATGAGAAAGCATTATTGACAATTATATGCAAATTAGCAGGCTTTTGGCAGGCTTTTCAAAACTATTATCTTTTGGCAACTTTGTAAATTATGTAGCTATGGCAGCAAAGTAGAATTGCTCATTATACTTTATTGATACATTTATGTCTCCTTATATTGGAATATTTTGCTATGGGTCTTTGGAGACGTTCTTTGCTTATTTTTGTGCCTCCATTTCTCTCATGTTTTGTACTTACCCCCATACTCTGAGTTGGAACTTCCTGTAGAGTCACTGGGCCAGAGGGAGTCAACTTCCATCTTCATCATCTCCACCCACTCTTCTTTACATCCTGAAGGCCATCAAGCAAACAGACAAAAATTAGGTGTCATTTCTTTACCACAAGGCTTCCCTGGAGACCAGTGCATACCCTTCCTTTTCAAAATTCTGTTCCTTCTTCAGCTCAGATCACATATTCTTCTACATGCCCCAAATTCAGTAGCCCAGGTTTTTTCTGGAGCTGAGAACACATTTTCCATTGCCACTGTGCTACAGAGTATGTGTGCTCTCTCTCTATTACAGCTTATATTTAATAAACGAGGAACAGGCATCCTGTTTATGTTTATTCATAACAAGTTTAGATGTTACTTTTGAAGATAAAGAAACAAGTTTGATGATATACAATATCAGCTACACGCTCTGCACTGATAGCAAACTTTAGCAATCAAGGAAAGATAAAAAGGTTTTGGAGAATTTATTCATGTACTTCAAAGTAAGCTTAAGAACATATATTTCAGAAACTGAGATAAAATATGAATGTTTAATTTATCTTCTTTCTTTTTTACCGTGAGTGTTTCTGATTCTGTTGCTAATAACCTCATTGCTTCTGTCAGCCAACACCTCGTTTGGGGGGTTTTTGTTGTTGTTAGAGGGTTGGTTTGTTGGTTTTTGTTTTTGTTTTTGTTTTTTTCTTTCCAGAAGTAACTTTTGTTGGAGAAAGAATTTTTTAATTAGCTTTTAGTTTTTCAAATTATGTGACTGATGACTTGAGTACAGGATACACATCATTTGGGGTGACTTAATGCATTTCACAGGGTTACTGGAAAGGAAGAAATTGATGTAAAAATAACCAGGTCATAAGCAGTGATGTGCTAAAGTTCTCCAGTAGAGAACCCCATTTCTTGAGTAACCTTTGATAGTATGTCTGTGCAGTGTACAATCACACTTTATTGTTTATTTTTGGCAGGTTTGGTAGTAACATAAAAAAGAGGTTTCTTTAGTGTGATTGCAAATGTTTTTGGGTAACATATAGAACCAAATATGAAACACCACCCTGCCAAATATTTGTATTTTTATCTTCTGGACTAATTGGATTCTATTGTTAAGGACAGGTATATACACAGCTCAAAATGTGCCTCTGCCCTTTCACATAAAATCACAGGTCCATTTTTGCCTCAAAGTCACAAGCAAAATGTTTAGTTTTCCTTTAGGAGCAATTTTCTTGCCTGGAATTAATATATATACCTGCCCAAATTGAATTCACTTACCTCTGTGCCTGATGTGACACATGGCATGGTTGCAGAAGAGCAGCTCCCGTCCTTCTTCAGACCTTTCAGCTAATCTTCAAAGTGGAAGAGTCAGAGTGAAAGGCAGCTGTCACAGAAGGAAATACAATTTGTGGCAAGACTTAAATTCATATTCTTTTTACAAATCCTGCTGAAATAGAATTCTCATACACGTTGGTGATATTCTCAAAGACCCCTTTCTTCTTCCATATTATAGCTATAAAATGTCAAATTCAGAATAAGACCTGACTTAGGTCAGCATATTTCAAAATCCAACAACTATTTCTCTGGCACGAGGACTGGTAGCAGGAAAAGAGAAAGAGAAAGACTTTTTTTTTACTGGAATAGGGATACAAAGAATGCAAAAGCATCTTTGGGATTGTTTCCAGGGATGAGAACCTTCATTTGCACTTGGGGAGCTTCATAAAAAGAAATTAAGCCAACATATTTAGAGTGAAATTTCAAAATAGTTTTTTTGTTGACCTAACTGTAGTCCTGTTAACAGTTAAATGTAACTCTAACTGGACAGCACTGCTGAGGATTTATAAGAATTATTAACTGCTGAAGTTACCCTTTAAAAAATAATCCACTTGGCCTATTGTCTTGGTTTGAAGGACAGGTGTCTGCCAATAAAGGCAGAAGCTTCTCTTTGAAATGAAGAATGTAAACTCCCCTCTTCCAAATTATTATTATAATTTTGAAATTAAGGGGCTCTCAGGCAAAGATAGGGGAATTAGGAATAACAGTTCTTTATTAGGAAAATTAAAATAGAAATACAATATTACAAAGAACAATCCCAAAACTGACAGAGTCAGAATCCAACCTGACACCCTGCCAGTCAGTCAGGGTGGTGGCAGCAGTCCCATTCAATGGTGGCTGCATCCTCCTGCAGTGGCAGATGTGGTTCAGCTGGAGCAGTGCTCCTGGAGAAGGTGCAGTTTCCTCTGAATGTCCAGGGATGATGTGGAAAGGTCTGGCTTTCCTCTGGAATCCAGTGGAAAGACGGATAACTTGCTCTTCAAAATCTCAGTTTTTTATCTAAGTAGGAGAGGCTTGACTGGAGCATCTCCCAGTGGGATGATGTAATTTTATCAGTCATGCAGTGGGACTCAATGGGCCAGCAGCAGATGATATCTTCCTGGAGGGAGGATGGGTTGTGGGAAAGATAATGATGATTGCTTTACCTTGTTTTAAAGATGGCCCATTAGCAGAGAGTATGTGCCATGGAGATAAGGAATCACTGCCCCACACGGCTTCAACAGATGGTGAGAGAATACACATTTTTGGCCACATCAACCCAACACATCTATCTAACTTTTTAAGGGATGAATATTGAGGAAACATGTTTGAGTTCCACTGTTTAGTTATTATCTCTGGAGTTTCCATAAAGAGATCATGATAAACCATTGGGATAAAGTAAAAAAAACCAAGGGTTTAGGTGTCTGGGTGGCAAATAGTGCTGATAGCAAAGTTGCTGGTTAGTATAGGACTCTGTTAACTTGAGATAAAGGCACACATAATCAGTTACCAGTTTTATGAAAATGAAGGTGCTCATCTATTATTTTAGGTTTCTAAATTTTGAGCCTTGTCAGAGCAGAATCTCTCTGGTACTGATTAGCATGTTGAATCACTTGATAAGATGTGTGCATCAGCTAAAATGAGGGGAACTCATGAATCAAAGGAAAGGAAATTACCCTTTATATCCTGTACTTTCTTTGGCATTCAAAACTAACTGATTTGAAAATAAGAGGAAATATCCCACATTAGAGATGCTGCATACATCTCTCTCACTGCTTCATGGGACAAAGGGAGATATCTGGATTAACACTGTGTCCTGATAGCTGCTGAGGAGCAAGAACCTTGTGAAAGTTGAGGGGTGTGCCTTCTGGGTCACCACTCTGAAGATGGTCAGGGTTAAAGGTTTCTGTTCAAGGGAAAAATATGTGAGACATTTTTAAAATTTATAACAGTTTAACAATAATATCCAGCTTGTGGCCAGTATAAAATACTCATGGTGAAGAAATCTTCTTACATGTGGGGAAGTGTAGTTCAGATAAACAAACCTTAATATCTTGAGTGACTTCAAGAGTTGGACCACATAAGGGATGCTAGTCTGAAGGTCAGCCTTATGAACTTCAAACACAAACATCACCTTAAAAAAACCAGCTCAGTAATTTTAACAGTGTGCTCCTGTATTCTGTCTGAACAGCAGGAGTGCCATTTCAGCATATTAGTACTGTTAAGGGAGCGCCTGCTGTGTTTTGGGTCTCTGCAACACCAGCTTTTCAGTGTATTGGCTTCCTTACTAACACTGCCCCAATATACTTTCCAAAGAAGGCACACTTCCTAACAGCTAGAAGCTTCCTATAAGGTGTTATGTCCTAGCCTTCCTTTATTCCCAGGTTATTTTACATTTTTCATCTCTTGTTCTTCCATCGGTAGAATGCACAAGCTCCCAAGAGAATTCCCCTAGGCTACAGTTCATTTACAGCTGATTTTAGAAATAGCAAGAGAACACTTAAATCAGACTGTGTCTGCTACCTACCTAGTTGAAAGAAGGGAGTGCATAAATCCAGATATTAAAGTAAATAAAGAAAGAAACAGCTGTTTTATGGGAACTCTAGAACCTTAAATCCCTTGTTTGTTCTGTATTTCACTTGATTATCTTAACCTGTTCTCATTTTCTCAGCAAATGGCTGCAAAGGGAAATGCAAACAGACAAAAGGGAGCAGCAAAGAGGATTCAAAAACTGCATGCCATTATAATAGAACATGAAGAGTTTAGACAGAGAAAATCACAGAATAGGCTGAGTTGGAAGTGACTCACAAGAGCTGCTGAGTCTAACTCCTGGCCCTGCAAAGGACCATCCCGAGGGTCACACCCTGTGCTTGACAGCATTGTCCAAATGCCTCTTCCACTCTGCCAGGCTGGTGCTGTGGCCACTTCCCCGGGGACCCTCCTCCAATGCTCAGCCACCCTCTATGCCAAAAGCTTTTTCCTAATGCCCAACTCAATCTCCCCTGACACAACCTCCCCTGTTTAAAATGAACACCTGCAGATGTTGTAAGGCACTGTGTGACCAGTGCCTTACCTGATGGCAAGTGTAGGGGATTTTGTGAGAAGTGTGAAGTTAGCAGTTAGGTTATTAATCTTATTCTGTTACAATAGTGTGTGGGGCATCCCTGCTTTGTATCATGTTTGATTTCCATGAGAAACCAATGGCAGTGGAAGAGCAAGAAGTGTGACTTGATAAATCTGGAAAGAGCTGCTTTTTCAAGTCCTCTTCAGAGAACATGTGGTTTTTGTAGCCCTCAGAATTCTGCCTGATTAGAAGAAAAAGCCAAATAATTTGACACAACAAAGCAGTGTACAACTTCGCCTTCCTAGCAGTGCCTTAGTAGCTTGCTTGTCTTTCCAGAATGTGACAACTGCCTGAGGAAAGGCAAACAATTCATATTGTGAGACAAAAGGAAGGAGTATTAACTGCTGTTGATTTC
This sequence comes from Erithacus rubecula, assembly GCF_903797595.1. Classification (NCBI taxonomy): domain Eukaryota; kingdom Metazoa; phylum Chordata; class Aves; order Passeriformes; family Muscicapidae; genus Erithacus; species Erithacus rubecula. The sequence goes on along the minus strand of NW_027636014.1, from coordinate 13,944 downwards.
AGAGAGGGGGGAAAAAAAAGCCTTTGCATGGCAAATGAAAATAGAAATGCAAATCAGCTCCAAATACTTAACATATCTGATAAACAATTGTATAAAAATAGAAAGTGGAGACAATAAAGTCCTTAAAACATTGTGTAGTCACATTCACTGTCAGTGTAGCCTCACATAGCTGAGAGGCAAGCCTGTGTACACTCCCAGACACGAGCACATATCCTCACCAGGCAGTTAGACCTTCCCAAGTCACATGCAAACATCAGTCCCCAAACATTCGTGTTTGCAGTCACACTAATGATTAAAATTATATCCTGACAACTGACATTTCATGGGAGAAAAAAAACCTGCTCAGCATTGCCTGAAGCACCAGAAAAATGTATAAGAGTGAATTAAGAAGCTAGGGGGAAAAGGGAGGAAGGAGAAGCTAGTCAAGCATATTGTATTGTTCACTGGTGTCAATCTGCACAGATCATGTTTGAGCTGATCGTGCCTGATCTACTTAATGGCTGTTTTCTGTAAGCTGTATTTCAGCTTTTCTGCAGTTTAGAAAAACATCTTACACTGTCACATCTGCAGGGAACTTTATGTAATAACATAACTTACAAAGAAGCCTGCAAAAGCAATGAATTCTGAATCCAAAGAACCTAAGGTGGATCACAGCTTTTAAAGTGTATTGAAAAGACTTTTTAACAAGAGGTGCACTGCTTTATCATGAGGGATTCCTACATCAGTGTCTGTCAACCCATCAGTCAGTTCCTTGAATTTGGACTGTCTTTGTTTTCAATGCTGATATCTTTCTGTTACAAATGCAAATTTTGGAAAATGCAGGCATCTTCTCTCTGAACACATCGTAGAAGAAGTATTTTGCAGTGCAGTTTGAATTTCCATTTCCAAGCAAGGGCTTTGCTAGTGCTATAATTTCTGTTGAACTTGTGAAAATAGATGCCATAACAACACATACATACCTTTGCAACCAAGGTCTGTCTTAGGACAAGAAAATTCTAAAGGAAAATCTTACAATAAGTTTTACAAGAGATATTTTACTTCCAAGGACATGTTATTTCAGATTGCAGAGCTCTCAGCCTTCCCAAAGTCCGGTGGAACATGGCCTGATGACAATGAATTCCCCAGGTGTGTGGCAGCTGCAAAGTAAACCTACCTGTTAAGATCTCAGACCAGCCTCCTAATTCACTATTATTAGGTAAAATAAAGTGATTTGTCTTATGAAAATTGAACAAAAACTCTCCTTAACTCATTAAGATTTCTGTGGGATTATTCACTATGTGGGAAAATAGTCAGAAAATGCTAAATCTACTGTTTTTCTCCCTTTTGCAAGATGTGGTTTATAAGTCTCTATACCTTTAGGGCTTAATCCTTTCATCAATCAGCAAATCCAATAATGGCGTTAAACATTAATAAGACAGACAAAAACATATGATATCTTTTTTCTTTCAAACTGCAGAACTCTAGTGAAGAAATGCCATGGCTGCTCTTAGCTATACTCCCCTGCTGCAGACTTTGGTGATGAAGTGTATGCTTAGACTGTTCTTTTTCCTTTTGGCTTGATAATTTGTTCCCCTGGCCTGCCTGAACTAGGTGCTCAAGGCTGTCAAGGTGTTATGCTCTATTGTATCCAATGGCTACCTAGTGTTTCCAAAAGCTCTCAGTACCCTCATGCTTGTTTTAGACATTTTTGCAGAAATGGCAATTCCCTCTATGGCAGGAAAAAGGATGGAAAAAAAAAAGAAAAAGAGATAATGAGGAGCTGGTGGTGTAGTCAGGCAGTACACTCAGAGGCAATAAATCATTGTTCTGGTTTTTTCTCATTGAGTTTAGGCCTTGAAATTTTGGTGAAAAGTCAAACACAGGCACAGTAGTCCTGAAACACTTCCATCACACCTGGATGCTGTTGAGGAATGCTCTATCCTTGCTCTGTCTAGCCTCTCCATGCAAACTATTGACTTGAATTCCCATCTTGTTTCTCTAACACCTCCCACAGACCACTAATTTTCTTCTTATTGAAAGGCACTACATGATAGGACATCTTTATGTCTAAATATCCTCATTTTTACTGTGTAAAGAAATAACTTTATGAAAAACTTTATTTTCAAGATATGACATGGTTTGAAAGGCTTTTTTCTGTCTCAGAAACCTCATTCTTCCTCTTTTTGTTTTTCTGAAAGCTTATTTGTCTCACCTTAGCTAAGTCATCTTTATAGATAATAACTCATATTCCAGTTGCCAGTAGGTTATTTTTTTATGTTTCACTGATGTAGGTAAGAAGTAAGTAAATCCGTATTCTTCTGTGCTGAAATTATAATGTATTATTGTCTGTTGCATTGTATTTCATTCTCTTTATTGTCAAACATATAAAGCCAGCATTTTTTTCTCCAAAAGTTTCATATTATGTTTACACACTCCTCCTACACACATTTTATGATTTTTCCCCTCTCCTCAATCAAATTCTAACATGCCTTGCATATGAAATGTCCCAATTATAGCAAATCTCCAGCAAGCAGCCAACTGATGAGCTCACTGGAACTCTTATGTAAATAGGGAGAATGGGTCACTTCAGAACTGCTCTTTGTCAGTCCATAAGAAGAGTGCTATGGATTTCTTCAGGAAATCTTCCTAAGAAAGTCAAGGAAAGGAGACATATGTCAGGTGGTTTTGGAAGTCTACAGAGAAAATATGCTTCAGGTAGCTACAGTGAATTTGCACAGAAACTCTTTAGTTGAAAGGGCAAAAAGTCATGATAAATATTTCATGGCAGAATGAAAATAGTAGCTTTTCCCATCAGTCTGCTTTTAACAATTTCTGTCACTGTTGAACTTTAAAACACACTTTTCATTTGAAACCTGTAGGTTTTGGGTTTTTTCTTTAATACCTAAACACTAAAAACACATTTCATGCTAATTTCTGGTAGGAGATGGCACTTGCTAGGAAACAATCTACAGAACCTAGCAATAGTACTTGAAGTCTAGTGAAGGATGTCTGAAGGAGCCTCTAAGCTGTCACTTAAGTTACTGCTCTCACCTCAATGATTGTCTGATGTTAATTTTCAGCTATACACATAAAACAAGTTAACCCAGAATTTGCCATTTTATATGGTAGTTGGTTTTCAGTAGGTAAACCTGCACTCTCCATGGGCATGTCTTCAAAGCAGATGTTTGTTTCTCCTTAATCCAGGAACTCCTTACTCCCTCTCATGCCATGTTCTTCTCCATTTAAGCTTTTATGAAAAGTATAAGAGGTAAAAAAAAAAAAAACCTAGGGAACTGTTTGCTAATGGCTTGCATTTTTTTTGTGACAAAATTAGTGAACTTTGTCAAAAAATCTGGCACTTGGTATAGTTTTGGAAATTGTTCTCCCTTGATAGTAGTACTTGACACACTTACTAAAAATTGAACTTTCCATTTTGCAAGTTGGAATCTAGAGAACAGTAATGCTTTCCAAGCAAGCTCATAGCTAAGGCACATTTTATATAAGGGGATGAGGTTTTTTTTTTTTAATAACATAGTCTGTCATGGCTTGGTAATGAATCCAAATGAAAACCATGCAGAAGTAATATACCAAGAATGAAACAAAATTTCAGACTGTGGGGGTTTTTTGGGTTGTTATTTTTCTCTTCTTTTTCTCTCTCATGTAACTAGCTAAGGGATTGAAAAGGCTTCTACAAATGGCAGGAATTTATGCCATAGAGTTTAGCAATCAGTAAAGCCCTCCACAGCTCCACTGTATGCATGGTAGTTATTTGCTGTGCAGAATCAGTTAAAATTTTTCTCCATTAAGTAGCAGTTATCCTACCAGGTAAAAATAAATGCATTTATGCCTCCTCAGAGGTTAATCAGGGTTGTGGGGCTGTGGGTATGTTTTTTTCTTTCTTTTCATTATTTAGCTATTTTTTTTGCTCCTTTAGTTCTGATAGCAGCTTTTACAGTTGAAGTAATATGGCTTGTAAAGTTAAAATCAATTACAGTAGAATATCCCTTATGGATATCCTGTAGAAGATAGCCTGTATATGCACCACATTTCAAACTTTGAAAGCTGCAATCTGAATTCAGTACATGTAGCCATTAAGAATTAATACAAGATATAAAATCTCACTCATGTTTATAAAATGTCAGTCAAGTAGCAGCTGATGCATAGAGTTGTGTTAGCAGAGTAAGCTCAGGGTACAACGAGATATGTTTCAGGGATGTTTATTTTGGAAACCTAGGGAGAAATGGAAAAGATTTATGACCTTGAGACATATATATATATATGTCATCATATATATGTCATCCTACATAAATATATGTTTATAATATGTGTTTAAAAGTTTCTGTTTTGTTGAAGCTACCTGTACAGTCTGCACTAACAAAAAACTGATGCTGAGTTCTTATGCATGGCTTTTCTGTGGTCATGGTGGCCCAAACCAATTTAAGGCTTCAAGTGTCAGGATCAGCATGGAAACTGTGCTTCAGGCAAAAGCGAGTGCACTGCAAGAAACATCCCTATTGCTGTGTGAGGGATCAGTGTCAGAGGGGACTCTGGGGTAGGGAACACCTGTCAGACCAGAGGAAAGAGTGTGGGTGAGGCATTTTGGCTCTGCAGGACAGCTGAAGAAAATTCCACTGCCCAAAGCAATGACTCATGCATTCCTGTGGTTAAGGGACAGATATGTTCAGGAATTGCAGCATTAGAATTTTTGAGAAGTCTTTTGCTTCCTGAAATTCAGAGAGTCTGAAGATGTCAGTCTATTTTCAGAAATACTACAGGGTTATGCTTCCCTCCTCTTTGCTTTCTTTGGGCTTGTTCTTGGAGTATAATTCTGAGATTCTTCAAATCTCGGAGGATTTAATTGATTCTGACCAGGCAGAGACTAAAAACTTGGGCCAAAAAGTTTGTACAGCGTTTTCTTTCTTAGTATATTTCATGTCATAATTTTTAAAAATATAATTTAGGCTTAATATAATGCAACTGTATTTTCTTTAAAATTACATTAATCTTATATGATTCATATCTTGTGTGGGCATAATGTGCATGACACAGCATGTTTAAAAAATTGTCTTCAGATGTTGATAAGCTTTTTGAGGCAAATGGAGAAGTGGTGAATGCACAACTCCAGCAGTTCCCCATAATTCATCCTGGGAGTCAGCACTAATTCTTCTGTTGATACATTCCTTTTTATAAAGCAAAACGTTAGCAGCATGCAATATCCACAAGCACAAAGAAATCTCAAATTACAATTTTTGCCCTCCACTAAAATCCAGTTATATTCAGTGATAATAGTACCTTTCTAAAGTGCAGAACAATGGTTTTTAAAAGGCAAAGAGCAAAGTACCTTACTGCACTGGTTTGATGACACACAAAGGTAGGGAAATAAGAGGATGACATTTTTCTTATTTCTTCTACTTCTTTAGGAAAGGCAGTTGTTTTCCTGGAGTGGAAAAATGTCAGCTTTATCCAGTAGTCCCTGAAGCATTGGTCCAGTGTATTGCATATTTGGAGAGTCAGTGCAGTTCAGGCACAACAAATTGTAAAGGTTCATCTAAAGCTATGCAGTCCCAAAAGATCTTTGTTTGGCACTTTTGCCTTGAGAAGTCCATGGAGGCAATAGACTCATAGAAATTTAAGGTGTTTACAAACCGTGTGCCAGCTACTACAGCACTTTCTAGAATGCTGCTTATTCCATTTGGGTAACTTTTCCATGCCTGAATGTGACAGGGTAGTCTGGCACTGCTTGCATGGCACTAACAGAAAGATGGAGACAAACACCTTTCTCTGCTATTCTTTGTTTATCTGTGTTTTATGCAATAACATTTTTTGCTAAAACCCTGCTTGCTTCCCTCAGAAAATAACCCCATACCCAAACCCAGGCTGCCTTAGTGGTTGACTAGTCAAGACTATTTTTCCTGATGTACTCTAAAAAGGCAAGTTGCCCTCTGTGGTGAATATATAAATATATAAATACATTATGAAATTTCAGAAATAATTTTGTTCACAGTGCTCAAGTTCTCAAGATAGAACCACTTAAGCTTCCTTTTCTTCAAGAAGAAGAATATTATGCCTGTAGCTTTAATTTTGCAAAAGAGCTAGTTATCCACCTAACTCCAAAACATGAATTGAAATATTACCATCTGAAAAAAAGAATATTGTATTTTATCTCAAAAAACTACCACACTGTTTCCTAGTAATTTTTTCATCACTTGTGAAGAAGTATTAAAAAAAATAGTCAACAACACAGGTGTTCAATGACTTAGGAAAATATGTCTTTTTTTTCAACATCCCACAACAAAGGCATAGTGATAAATACACCTCTAACCAATGTGCTGAGTAAAGCTAGTGAGGACATGGCCTGATATGTTGTACCAATACCTCAGTGTGCATTGGAGTACCAATTTTGTATCTTTGGAGAATTTTCATGATGGTTGTAAGTGCATATAAAAAGTGAGGCTGCTGTGTCTTGCCAATGTTAACAAGATAATACTAAAGGAAATTTCATACAGATTCCTTCATCATCTTTCCATGCAAAAAAACCTTTTCCTCCTCTGTAACTAAATATGATGGAATAGTTTTGTTTTTTTGTTTTTTGTTTTTGTTTTTTTTTACAAGGCAGGAAAGAAAGTTCCAGAATCAGAGAAAAGTCTTCCAGCCTGATGTTTAGTAAAAAAATAATCAAATAGGCTTAGTCCAAAATGCCTCTTATTGTAGACCTCATGATAATTATCAAAGGAAATACAACATGTAGGGTCGAATTCTCCTATAGACCAGATAGAGATGGGAGGGCAAGCAACATCTCCCAGATTTGGAATAATTGCAGTAAGTGCTGAATTTTATACTTATTGAGTGGTGGTGATATCACACCATTCATGGTAAATCCATCCTTCATAATCATCTGTAATGGACAAAAGCTGCATTAGAATTTGTAAAGAGCTTCTGGATGTCCAACACAGTCTGGTATTTTTCTTGCAAATACTGGATTTATTAGGGAATGTGCAGTTCTTGTTCCAGTACTGTAGGAGTTTGATTTCCTAATCAATTAATTAGTACCTGGTGGGTATTAATTGTCTTCTGTATAAATGCTTGTCCATATAATAAGAGCTTTTTTTTTTTTTTTACAGTGAAATGCACCACTTTCAAATATTTATCTCTTTATTGCATAAATCACTTTATATGGAATCAAAATGCTTTCCATTTGATGGAAACTCATGGAAATATAAAATCATCATGATTAATTGCCTTTGAGGCTTTGACACTAAGTTTCTTGTTTGTATGAAAGCCATAGTTGTTTCAATGATACTATAAACTATAGTATAAATTGGCTGTCCATGAGGACTTTACTACTCATAAAGAATCTAATAGAATTCAAAATCTGATTTTACATAAGCTGTGGTTGGACAAAGTCAGCAATTTTGCATAACAAAATCCTACTACATTAGATAAGGAAGCTGAAAAGGATAAGGATGATGATGATGATCTGTGTTGCATCCATCAGTTCTGTTTTACTTTCCTCAAGCTGTAGTCAGCTTTTTTTGCTTTTTGGCAAATGTTATGTGTACTTCTACTTTCATTTTGCGTTCGTGCTAAGAATGGATGAAGAAAGGCAAGTTGACTTTCATCTTTATAATTAACACTTGCATGAAGCATAAAACGTGAAAATTAGAAATGAGGATGTAACTGAGGGGGGAAGCTGAACCTGCCTGATCTTTTCTAGTTTGAAACTGCTTGACAGATCAGCCCTTTGAGATTCAAGTTCTATTTAGTGAAATGTCACTCGGAAGCTGCTGAGTGGGAGGGACGTCGTCACTCACTCCTCAGAGACAGCTAATCATATCGTGGTGAGGAGGAAGAGCTGCTTAATTCCTGCAGGCTTCAGTTTTCAGAGAGTCTTGTGAATTACTTTTTGTAAATATGTTCTGCTAGAGGTAAGCAGGGAGTAAGCACACAATCTCAAACAAAAGCTTCCAAACCAAACTCTCCAGCAGCCCTTCTCAAGCTAAAAGCCCCAGTATTTACTCCTCATTTCTACCCACCAGCTTCTTATTCACAGCAAGGAAAAGAGGCAAATAGCCAGAATTGAGCTAGGTAGGGACAAAAATAAAGGGGGTTGATGTCATCAGTGTGTTTCAGTGTTTGCCTGTGTTTGCTGCCCAGAGCATAGAATAAAACTGTAGTGCATTTGGAGATTTACTACTAGATTTACTTTTGAATAGGGAGTGCAATAATAATTTTGTAGCATTCAGGTTGTGAATAACATAAGACTGAACAAAGTGAGCAATCCAGGGTTGAGTTGTTGGAGGTAACAATGCCCAAGCTTTAAGAAAGGCTCTTAATTATATATGATCTTGGGTGATGCAATAAAACTTTGAAATAAATTGCTGCCAAAGAATAGAAGTCATAGCTGCGTTTTAGGTTCTAGGCATCCCACTGTAAACTGGGGAAAGTAAGAAACAGCCTAAACACAGCTTTTCCAACCTCCTAGGATGAGTAAATCCTTCAGTTTCAGTGTGTGACCTAGATGTGTAGTTTTTCTTGCTGTGGAGACTGTTGGAGACTGTTGTGGCAGGTTCTTGGGCAGCCTGCAGCAGATACTTGCTACAGAGACCAGGTGCTGTTTACCCAGTCTGGGACAGATGCTCTGACAGCCTCCAAAAGAGACACTGCAGTAGACATCTGTCACTAATGTCATCTTTCTCTGGGGCTGTGCAGTCCAATGTAAGTCATCTCTTTACATTTGGTGCTCATGGCTCAGATACCATGGTGGTATGGGAAGATGAGTGGGGAGTGGTAGACATGTGAAGCAGTAGAATTTTACTGGCAAAGCCATAGACACTTTCAGGAGTAGACAGACTTTTCTGAAAATCACACTCTTCAGGCTCTCCTTTCTGGTTATGCACCTTTTTAGGCTTTCCAGCCCTGGTAGGGATCTTGGCTGCATTCCTGTTTTAAGAACTGGAATATGCTGCGAGAAACCAAGTCCAGAATTGTAGTAAAGAAAGATGCAAATGATTAGGGGAAAAAAAAAAAAAAAAAAAAAAAAAAAAAAAAAAAACAAACTTATTTCTTTTAAGAAAACATGAAATTTGTAATGGGTAATAAGTGATTATGAATCTCCCACACATCTTTGAGCACAAAGAAACAAGCAAACAACTTAATATGGTAAACAAAAGTGTAGGTTTTCAAGCTTCGAACTTCAACTTATTTTCACTGCCATTTAGCTTTACTTTTAATGCAATTAGTATCAACAAGACAGAATTTGATGTGAATGTGTGAGCGTGTATGAATCCAGCCAGACACACAGGAAAGCACAGATAATATATTTAGTGCTTGAACAGAGTTAGAAGAACGATGTCATCGTGTAGAGAGATGTTCACACTGTATAATTACCTTATGACAAACACCTATATTGGGATTATAAAGAATATTCAATCAAAGAACTCTGCCATTCTGCATAGTATATAATTTTGAATAGAAGCATTCCAGCTGTTGCCAGTAGTGCTGTCAAGTTTGTATCTAAGCACACTCCCAGCACTAGAACATCTGATTTAATGCAGCTCCTCTGGTTTGAATTTTTAAGAGTCCAGATTCTAATCCCCAGTGTTCTTTCTCAGCTATGCAAGACCAACTCCTTACAAGTGTCAAAGCACCTAAAAATTTAAGATTCAACCACACAGTGATTTTTCCAAAACCACTTTTCCTTCATCTGCCCTTTTACAATGTCTAAATAAATTTTAAAAGAGTCTAGTATTGATGATTTTCGATGAGTAAAGCAAAAAAAAAAAAAAAATAAGCAAAATAATAGAGGTGGTGTAATAGCTGGGGAAGTATTTTCCCTTTTATTATTTTTCCAAAAACTGAGGGTTTAGACTTCTGGGTTCAGAGACAGGGACAGAAACTAACCCAGTGGTGAGAACATTCGTCAGGTGCATGAAAGGTCAAGGTTAATCTTCAATACTGCACTTGTCTATGTGAAATGAAAGATTGTCAAGGCTGAGACTCCCCAACAAGTTCACAGGCAATGCAGGAGAATATGAAATCCAGGCACCTTACAAGCTGTGTTCATAAATCTTGTTCTCCATCACCTAAATCCTTGAATGATGGGCTATTATGAACTGCACTAGAGGAAGAAATATAGACATCTTTCTACCTGTCTGAAATCAGCCTGTATATATGTGACAGAAAGTGTGTTTACATACAAAGTTATGTATATTTTCAATTTGGTGCCAATATTTTTGATAATAAAAAGTCAGAAATTTCCAGCCTGCTGTGAATGACTTTCTGTCAAGCACCAGACTAATGCAGAAGAAATTATATGTACAGCTGGGACTTCTGAATCTTAGTTTGCCTTTGCCTCTAACATTTAGCTAATGCCAATTAGTGTTCCATAGTTAATATGAAAGAATCTGTGTGTAGAGGCTTGCAAGTCTTTTTTTCTCAGCTCATTAAGAGTGATGCAGTAAATAAAATGAGTACTTTTCGATATGTTTTCCACAAGAATTAGGAATATAAAACATACAATTTCTGGGATTTTTTAAAGACTAAAAATGAAACACATATAAAACCAATTGAAAGTTATGAGAAACAAAGAAAAGGCCTGATGACTTAGTATATTTATACAATATTTGATGCATAAATAATTATAGAAAGGGAGAGGAAAATGTCCCAACATTTAAACATTTAGTGAATCCTGGCAGCTCACCCTTCCAACCACTGTTTATAACAGAAAAATACTTTTGCTTGGCCCATCTAAATAGAAAAAAACTGTTTTCATGGGGAGGGGTTTGAAATAAGCGAAAAAGCAGAGAAATTGTCCTTCAGCTCTCAAGCCCCATCTAAGTTGACAAAAGAGATTTCATAGAGAACACCAAAAGATTTAAAGCAGAATTGGTGGCTCATCATTATTGTTCAGCACAAAGCTGCAAATCAGCCTGTTTCTGAAGAGCAGATGGGCTATATTAAATAGGCTTATAGTTCTGTGCTGCCAGAATCACATAACTGAGCTCTGGAAACAAATCCCCTGGTATTTGATGAAATCCCTAAAAAGGGCCATGAGGATACCCTTCCTACCTTGCTTCCCTGCCTTCACATTACTCTTTGATGACCAGACCCTGAAAAATGCTGAACTGGGGTCTAACATTTTAAAACAGGCTTTGCATAGTGAAGTTCATTTGACTTAATCTGGTGGTATCTGCTCTCAGGGATTCAGGTCAAGCTCCATGACTCTGAGGACAAACAGAAAGTAGCCTTTCTCAAAGTACTCCCACTTCAGTTTTGATAATCACATTCTGGGGAAAAAAAAACGATAAATGGGTAAACTGTGCAGCCTGAAATTTCCTGCAGAGAAGGAAATGTCTCCAGAAAACTGCAAGGACACCAGAAAAACAGTTCATTTCAGGAGAGTTCTTTAAGTGGAATTGAGGCCAACTCCAACCACCATCTCTTATGGCCAACTTTACACCTACATTTGGCTCTTTCTGTTGCCAATGGGCAAGAGGTGGAAGGGATGGAAGGAGAGAGAGGGAAGGAGGGAGAAAGATCTTTTAGAAGCAGGAGGTAAATGTCTACCCAGTCTTCCCTAAAAGTAAGGAAAAATTCAGGGTGCCTTCAGTCAAGATTCTTCTAAGTTTCTTGTGCAGTTTGGCGTCTTTAGTTTCCTCGTGCATTTAACTCCTCTGAAAGGTTGCCTACTTATGCAGTTCACTTTAAGTGAAAATAGGATTTTTTACAGAAGAAATGAAAATAATTTAAATTATTTAATTTGTTCTATTCAATTTTATCACCCTAATTTTTTGCTTATTTTCTTGGAAATTTGACTTTTTTCTCTCCTATAGTCAGTGCAATAATTAGATTTATAAACTTTTTATGGAGCCTTGAGATTCAACTTAGTTGATCAAAAATATTTGTACTCTATTTGATTTTATTAATTCACAAGTTAAAAATGTTTAATGTTTTTTATGCACCCTCCATTTTCTACATTGCCAACACATTGAAACAAATATGAATTGTATTTTATGCTGCTCCAATTAATAGATAATATTTCTTCCACAGAACCTTTACTAATTGCTAAAAATGAGAAGAAAATAAGCTATTAAAAAAATTAGTGAGGTGGAAATCAGATTTCAGGTAGCTTATCAGAATAGACCATTTTTTTAATGCTCCTTTTTGCTATGTACCTTTGGTTGTCTAACTGAACAGCTATTTCAAAATTCATTTCAATATTCTAAAACAAATGTTTCAAAATGCATTTAAATATACTTCAACACAATTTCAACTGATTTCATTACACTGTTAGAGATTGTTTTCTCCTTGACCAAGTACACATATTGATTCAGATTATTTAGTTATGGTTTCTTTCTGTCACCTGGAAGGGGGGGGAAGCAGGACCCTGAGGTGTTTTTGTTTGGTTTGTTTACAATCCCATCATTGCCAAAGCAGTCTTGCTGCCTGTAATAGCTGATATTTCACATGTCAAGAATTGACCAATTCCCCAGCCTTCAGCTGGGTGTCCCTTCCAGTGCTCATATGAGCCTGCCAGTGTTTTGTGCTGCACAAATCTGTTACTCAGGGGAAATGCTTTCTCAACACTGGTGTGTTAGCAGTGCTGCTCCAGAAGAAGATGTTTGTTTGCATTTATTGTGTCCTCTGTGTTTGCTGTGAGGCAGAATGTTATGTGCCTGTTATGTTATGAGGTGTGTGTTATCACTTGAAATAGGGAATCAGGTGCTGTAAAGCTGCCTTGTGTAGATGCACACCTTGTATTTTCCCATGTGTGGGCACTTGTTTTTCTGTCTAGGGGTGTGTGTACATGCATGTATGCAGTATGAATATTTTGTAATACATATATTATGTATAAATTTGGTGTTTCTACATGTATATGTAATACATAACAGCTGTGCTCCTCCTATTTTAACTCTAACAGCCTTTGCCTCCCTGTTTTTGCCATTTCACTTCCAGCAAATGTTCTTGGTTTGGTTATCTGCACCAGATTAGGTTCTTTAATAATTTAGTGAAGCCAAGTAAGGAAGGAGACACAATGTAACTATGAGAAGCACTGAACATTTTATTCATATCCCAATTCCTTTCTCAGTAGAAACTCTATTGTACTTCAGCAACATCAAACTTCTTTAATGCTCTTTACCTCTGTGGTTGGTGTGTTGAAAAACCTGTGATGTAATGTTTGTTTGCAAGGTCAAATTATTTGTTACTGATGAACAGTCATTTCTGGGGTAGCCTCTTACTGACTTACAATGCGTATCCTTTTAAAATTTTTTTTCTGAGTTTTAAGTACTCTTCCAAATTGTAAGGTACAGCAGGTGATGGAGTTCTGTAGCATCACTGACTGCTATGGAGCTCCTGTGAGGTCAATTGTTGCATTTTTTTCTGTGTCTTTAAATAGTTTACCCTTCTGATTTGATTGGCACTGACTGATTATTAGGTTTGGACTCTGTGTTTTCTTGATAAAAGATATTGAAAGTTTATGAGGGATTTTTTTTTATTCCATTCATATAATTTAGAAAGTATTCAGAAAGACAGCTGGCCTGATAGCCAGAAGATATAAGGGAACAAAAAAGTAGTCACACAGGGGAGTGCACAAGGATACACTTGTATGTCACACATGCAGTCTGTGTGGCAAACTTCTCCATGGAAAATACAGAATCTTATCTTCTGTGGAAAGCAGAGACATCTCCTCCAAATGTTGGCCTAGAAATCTTTTCCAGTTGCTAAGTGCAATTTGAAGCTGCAAGCCTGAAAATCTTTCACAAGCATGCAATCCAGTTTATGACTTCATATTCTTGTGGCCCAAATACTTGTCTGCACATCTTTTAGTACTCCCTGCTTACTTGTTAAATAATGAATCCATCCTCAACCTAGTCACGTGTGGATTTTTTTTCCTTTTCCTTTTGGAGAATATCTCCCTTACTCATTTTCAGATTCTGAGTGTCTGTGTCCTTCATCATTCTCCTT